>NW_026899099.1:0-71797 GCF_033153095.1 Gastrolobium bilobum
AGCACTCGCCCATATATCATTAGTACCTATCCAAAACAACGTCAGCATTGTGCCTTTTCCACACACTTTCCACTATGAGTGGCATATGCGATTATATATAACACTCCTCAATCTACTCCACCAGTAAAGTCAGGCTATCAATTTTTAGGTAACCAATTACAATTCCAGTTTCCACTATATTTACACATTCGTGCTTGATTCCATCACAATTTACCTTTTATAAGGGCTAATAATTCACCGTTTTAACCTGAACTCTTGATCATCGCCAGTCTTCTTAGAAGGACACTTACTCCATCTGTCAACATTAAATCACATTATTATCTCTTTTATCATAAGGCGAGGATTCCAACAAACTTATTACCTCACTTAGAGCCGAAATTATTTCATCGAACTTACTTTACACCCACAATAGTGCTTCACTATCACACTTCTAAATTCTTACACACTATGCCTCACCTCTTATATCCAAATCTGACGCATTTTGTTCATTTACAAACATCTGACCTCATATTTTGCGTTAATCACATGGAAGAACTCTCTCGATACAGTGGGTAACAACATTCACAGGTTTTAACCGCTCGAGCTCTTGCTGTCCTCAGGGCCCCAGATGTAATGACCCACCGATCAGAGAATCCACCCATATGATCCATGCAGTAATGATAAACTACCACCTGCTGACTGTGTTCTATTAGTATTCCCAACGTTTCTTATTTGTGCACTTATGTAGACCAACTCAACTATAATAGCAGTCTCATCACTGCGGGATACTTCCTCATCTCATATCACTCATATAACATAATAATAGTCTCCGGGAACATAATCCGCATGGAGATGGCTACACACTCCGGGCACATAGGCCGCACAGAGATGGTAATATCAAGTCTCATAATGTGCACCCAGTGCACAGAGGAGTTCATATTTATATCACATCTGTATACAACAGCAAACGTGTACCCAGTACATAAGGGAGTTCATACTTATAACATATCTGTATATAACGGCAAAACTGGTACTCCGTACACTCCAGATCACACATGGACCCAGTCCATTTGGTGTCTATCTCACCTCTGTATATATATAACAACAAAATATCTTTGGTATATTCACATGGGGCTATCCCCATAATCATAGCAGTAGTGGTATAATATACCCTGTTACATATAAGTCAATTCGTCTTACTCTCTCATTTCATTCTTCTCACTGATAGTTTACACATAAGTCACTATTATCATAATTCACTTTCTCTCGTAATTTCGTACATGTTTTCTAACTTTTAATAGTTTTTTCTGTCATGTTACCGTTCAAATCCATAGTCCATTATCTCTTCCTTGCTTATTCTTCTCACAGATTGTTTTCTCTCTTACTTTGACTATTCAATTGGCATAGTTCATAACATAATCTATATTCCGTGAATCCAGAATTTTCTCAAAGTTATGTACACATCTCACATATACTTCTCATCACACAGGGATCTTCTAAACATATTCGTCCTATCACGGAGGACTAATTTCACCTCAATCCGTGCACTGGAAAATTATATCAATCCTTGCACTAACACTTATACCTCAACTCATTAACTAATCTTATCATTTTTGTTTTGACATTACACATTAGCTCTTTTGCTAAACACATAATTCCACACTTTATTGTAACTTAGTTCATACACTAATCACATGATTTCCCATCAGGTTGTACATTAGCTCATTCTCTAATCATACAATCTCTTCAGATACTTCCCATCATCGGGGATTTCATTCGGCCTCATTGTCCTTTTACAAAAAATTTAATAATTTACCTCAACACGGATAATTAGGCGCTCAGGCCATCACAAGGTGTACATACATATATATGTATACTGGCACTTAGGCCATCACTGGATCATCATCCGTTTATTTATCAGAGTAGGTATACTGGCCATCAGGCCATTAGGTATTATTCACAATGCATTACAACATCCACTAGTAATTAGGCCATTTCAATTTACGATATTCATTCTTTGAGATCTCCATGAGACCTCCATCATGGATCAATCCTCTTATGCTTCATAACACCTGAACCTCTACAAGTAGCCATTTCCAAGGAGAATTCCACACATTAACGCACACATATAATCACATTTGTTTCCTTTATGGCATGTCTGTCAAGCTAGACCATATTCCGTTACGGACAATCATACTCTCAATGAACCTTGTTCAATGCCATCCATGGCGATTCTATCAACTTCTTCCTTATACATATAATACATAATTAATTCATCTCCCCTATGCTTAATCAATACTACCTCCTTATGGATTTAAATCCCATATTTCGATACATCTCAATTTAACAATTGACAAACATTATAATTTCAAGTGGTCAAATCCCATAGGATTAATCATCAATTATTCTATTTATTTCTCTGCATGAACCATCTCACTTTGTTTAAGTGTACATCATCCATCAAGGACTTATAACTTCTAGTCAACATAAAATATTCAAACTCATGCCTAAGCATATCTGTTCACCATTTTCAATAATCCAACAGGTTCTAAACCTTTCACCTTGATGAAGTCTATTCACCAAGTCCATTGTACACACTATACTACACACATACTTGGAAGCTTTACCCATACCCTTTCCATACTATGGACTCATCTCAATTATATATCTTTATTATTCATGGTACTACAAGGTTCATCCTTGCAATACCGTACATATCATAGATTTGTTTACAACTTTCACTTATAATCCAGCATTATAAATTTCATCTACAAGGTCAGACGAAACATTTAAGTCTGTTTCCCATAAGTCCTATAATATTCATATTTTACTTACTGCCATCTCTTGTCCATGGAGCAGTCAACACTGCATCCACAACATCAGGCTAAGGACTTACATTTGGTGTTCCAAGGTTGCCACGCAGGCTTCTTACGATGACTACGCATGTAACACAAAGGAATGGGTTGATCAGACCCACACTAAGGAATCACATATGCAGTAATCGATAAGAATCTACATACAACTATGCAACACACAACACAACTATATATTCATTATCAGAGTTCCCTAACAAAACTGCTCTGATACCATAAAATGTAACAGCCCGTTACGTACCGGTATTGTTAACATTAATTATGATATTAAGCGCAGTTACAATCACAGCAGTTCATTTATAAAAACGAGAATAAATTTTTTCGACTATTACGCGAGCATTTAAATCATAAAAAGGCGTAATAATTAATAGCTGTGACCGTAACCTTAAACTCTTGCGGAAGACTTATTTAAACTATTTTTATCACTTACGTTACTTATTATAAGTTACTAAGGAGTTCCCATAAACTCATTTAGCCAATTTCCAACTTTACGTTTTATACCAATTCGAATATGTTACACTCTAAGTTTTTCTGCGACCAAACTGATCGCAACCAACCCTACTTCTCAGATTATACCTTTGTGTTACTTAATTCCCTTTTTAACAAGCTAAAATACGCTCAATTCGGAGCTCATTTGCTCCGGTTAACGCCGTTTGAAGTTGGATAAGCGATTAGCCCAAACAACCCCAAAAACAGCTCCAAACCACTCACATTGCTCGAATTACTGCACTCAATCCACTTAACCATTTGCCCTCAAATTTTTATCCTACAAACTAGGCATCTCAAACTTCATTTTGATATATCACACGCTCAATTTGACTGAGAAACGAAGCGGGAATTAATTTCCCAAATCCGGTCCAGAATCTGCCTCAGGTGCAGGGGCACATGGGCAGTCCGTGTTTCTCTATTTTTTTCAGGCCGAAGATCAACCCAGATTTTCCTCAAATTTGGACACAAGGTAGAGGACATCTCAACCTTCAAAATGGCGTATGGCACGTCCCTAGGGGACTTCTATGGAGGGAGATATGCTCTCCCGAAGTTTGCCTAAAATCTGCCAATTCTACAGAAAATTCGCCAGAGTTTCCTTTGTTTTTCCAATAATCCCAAATTTGTAAAAGGTCATTTAAACCTCAAATGTACCTAATAAACACATGATAATACAGTAATAATCCAATGGGTGGCACACACAAGGACCAACAACGCCTTGGGGCACTTACAACCCAATCCAGTTTATAGTTATTAAACATAGAGTCCATATTAATCATTCTTAAGTAGTTGCAATCACTAACACCTTTTTCATGCATATTTCCATCATACATATTATCATAACCTAAAATAGGCCTAAGGCCCTTCCATCATAATTAGACATGCATCAATACTATTACAATATGGCTTTACAAATTACAACTTGAAACTAAAACTTCAAATTACATTCTTCTACAATTTCAACTTAATTTAAAAGACAACATAACCAAATACATCACTACTAGACTTAGGCAAAATGGCATGAACAAGATGCTAATGAAGCTACTAATAAATACAAATGACATGTTCATGCCCTAAGTCTAGCCTAGGCCACACGGCCAACAAAATGCAAAATAAGAAACGCTCCATCGCTCACTCTGCGGGCCTCTTGCCCGAGGCTCCTGCTCCACTGCTACCTCCTGAAATAAATGCCCCGAGACGGGGTGAGATATACGAATATATCTCAGTAACCAAGAGGTTCTGGAGAAAACTCCACCCAATGGTTCACTTCGATGCATATCAATAGAATACAACAACCACTTTGAAAACGGGATATAGCAAGGGATTTAGAGAATGGGGAATATAAAGAAAACAAAATACGACGATACGGGATGGTAACCCCAATTCCACGTACGCCCTCGGCATATATAAGCCTATGGGTATCATCCAAGGTGTGTTCACAGAAACCACAACCATGATGCCCAAACCAACCAAAACGCCAAAGACATTCCTAGTGTGCTCCTACCCGGATCACACACCATGACCGCAGTCAACTGGAACTCCCTCCTGGAGACCTATCCAGCGGAAGTCCGAAAATGCCCGAAGGCTAATAAAACTTTCTACTGGCCAGAGACTCGGTACCTAAGTACCCATAGCAATAATGCATGCATGCTCATGTGTTCTATACTATTCATACACACTTCCTACCGTTGCCATCAACTGGCAAGGTGGAACAGAAAAGGGGAACAAGCCCCAGTACCAAGAGGTTACCTTAATTCGTGTTTCCACAAGCTTCGCCGCAACTTATCCCTCAACTCGGTACACAGCGGAATGCCTACACAGAGGACATTCCCAATCACTCTCAGTTCAACCAATACATGTTAATTTATAATTATACATGCATTGAACCAATTACTTACCTCAATCCACTTGGTCCAAGACCAATGGCAACTCACTGAATCAAGATTCGGGATTCAAGTCGATGTACGGCAACCTATAAAATCACATACAACCATCAGCACGCGTCAAATAACGTCAAAACGTCAAAATCACAAAATCTCCCCATCCACCCTTGATGGTTCGGCCAAATGAGTGTTATTTGGGGATTTATTTTTCTAAATTTTCTTTCTCATTTTAGTACCCATCCTTGGGTTGCCATAAGGCCATTTCAAATGTCGTTTCGCCGTTTTACTTCTTTTAGGCATCGTTTCGCTAAATATTTCGCTTTGGGCTCATTTAGGTCTCTAAACATAATTTAATTTTCCCATTGATTCAAACACTTGCCAATCACAACACAACCCATCTAAGCACTATATAACTACACAAATCATCATCCAATTCATTTTTCAACATCAATTCCTCAATTTTTCCTCAAAGGTTCGAATCTTGCCCTATGACATTCCAAGGGATTTCCATTCAATTTTAATCATTCCAACCCTCATACAACCTATTATATCATCATATCATCATTCCACAATTTATCAAACAAGTCTCAACACCAAAATTCCCAAGTCCAAAATCATGATCATCAAATTTTTCTAAGTTAAATTCATCAATTTTCACCAATAAATTTCATCGCATTTCTAGCTTTAATACATCATTCTAACACATTATCATCTAATACACATTTTCAAATTGAGCTCTCTAACACAACACATCATCAAATCAAGCTTTAGGTTTCCAAAAATTCAATCACAATTAAACCATGTAAATGGGATGGAAACATACTCACAACAAAGGCTAGAAGCTAACCCAAGACTCCTCCAAGCAATGGAAGATCAAAAAGCTCCATGGACAACCATTTTTTCTCCAAAATTTCGTGGCTGTAAATGGCCAATATCTCCCCAAATACACGGTTTCAAGGCTCAAGAGTGGTACCAATGTGTTTAGAAGGTTGTTTCCAACAAATTTCAACACAAAAATCACTTGATTTGGTTAAGAAATGATCAAGTTATGGTGAAAAGAAAATTTGAATGCAAATGGGGTTTTTGGGGGAGGGGGCTGCGGGTTTCATGAAGAAGAAGGGAGGAAAGTGATGCATGAATAGTGCCAAGCACATGTGGCTTAAGTCACTTAAGTGGGGTGGGTCCCACCGCCACCTCACGCGATTTAAAACTAATCCGAATTTTCCTCCGATTCCACTAAACGTCCGTAAATTCACAACCTATTTAGAAACTCAAATTTTTAACAATAACTATTCCCCTTTAATTAGGCTTGATCAGATGAATTAAGAGTCCTCCATTCGTTCGGAGAAAACACTGTTTTAAGCTATTACGCGCGCCATTGGCACGCTTCCCCAAACTGTCTTAATTTCATCGAATATTATAAGAAATCATATTTCCTAACTCATTAGACCATTTTTAACTCATATTTGAAACCTAGAGCTCAAAACTCAATCGGCACGTTTTACGGTGCAATCGTACCGCGGTATTTTTACCCGCGAAAAACACTATTCACTGATTTTTCTGAAACTTGCCTGTCCACTCAATTTTTCGTTCTGAACCCATTTCCAAGGTTATTTTTACCATCTGAGACCTTCAACTCAATTTTTATCTTCCTAGGGTTGCGTGTTGGCTAATTACCGTTTTGCCCTTTCTTTGTATTTTGGCCTAATCTTTAGGATTTTCACTAATCCATCACTTGACTGCTCACTTAATATTTTAATTACTTGATTTAAAATTGTGAGGTGTTATACTACCTAATTGACAAAAACATATATGACGTAAGAAGATGACAAATATATATGATACATGGACTTGTATAGAGATGATACTAGTCCACTACTATATTCTGAAACAGAAATGTCTTAATAATATATATATATATATATATATATATATATGAAAGGTGGAGAAAATTCTAGATATTTGTGCTCGCTTATAGATCTAGATTACTGAATAACTGTTGTTTTAAATCCATGATCTTTTTGGTGGAAAGAGAGAAAATTTATTTATTTTATCATAAGCATTTCTTCAAAATTATATGGTTGTCTATTTATTTTTTTAGTCCTCTTTTTTAAATTTTAAAGGGAAAATATTTAGTTACAAAAAAAAGGGAAAATATTTTTTCTTTTAAAGGACATGATTTTATATTATTCTAAATAAAATTATATCGTTTAAATATATATTTAATGATTTTTAATATTTTCTTTCCTCTGTATAATTAGAAGCAGAGAGACCTAAAATAAAAGTCATCTAATTTAAAATGACAATTAATTGTTTACAAAAAAAAATGACAATTAATTTTTCCAATTTAAAATGTGTAAATTTTATAAAAGGGTATGAGACACCGTGTAGGTGTGCATTTAAAACTCAGCAATACTTGTATTTTAGGAAAAAAAGGAAAAGAAGAAAGTTCACTTTAATTATGCATGTGTACGAGGTTAGCTGTGTATACTATGTAGGCTATTTGACCATTTTTGGGCTTTATCATGTGTATTTTCAGAGATGATCTTCAAGGTAAAGTGGCTGGGATTGAAAGTGTAAATTATCTCGAATCCAGTACTTGATTCTTGAAAGGTAAAAATGATTGAAATTATTAGGTGTGGTGGGACTTATGCTATCCGCTAGGGGTGATAATAAGGCCAAGGGCCTATCAGGGGCCTTAGGCCCGACCCGTTTCGGCTCGGCTCGTCTTTTTTTATTATTAAGCCCAGACTTATACTCATGCAAAAGCTTTTTTATTTAAAAGGCCTCAGGATTTCATAGCCAAGCCCGGCCTTGAAGCCTTGGAGGCTGGCCCGTATACATTAAATTTATTTATTTTTTATATTTTTATATTAATCATTTCAACATCCATTTCTCAGTTTTCTGTCTCTGATCTATCTCTTCTCCCCGATCTAAGTCATCTTCCCACCAACAGGTAAATGAAGTCATGTTCATCATCTATTTTTATAAGCCATGCGGATTCCACGGCATATAATGATGCTTATGGCGGCGACCGTGGAAGAAAAATTAGTGTAAAATGTGGAAGAAAATTTATTGGTGGAGTTCAAGTCTAGTGTAAAAAATCTAGAATATTAAGAAATGTGGAAGAAAATTTAATGTAAAAAATCTAGAATGTGGAAGAAAATTAAGGAAAAGCAACGTAAAATAAAGTAAAGGTGATGTTGTTATTTTGATTTTTTAATATTAATGTTTTTTTATTATAAAAGAAACAACTATTATTTTCTACAAAAAAATACATATCAGTGCATGATTAATGGGCTGAATACGGCTACAAATTGGAATGTAAGGTTTTTATTTTTAATAAATAAACAGGCCACAGGCTTGAGACAGGTTTTTATTTTTTGTAAACGAACCAGGCCACAGGCTAATATTATATTCGTAACAGGTAACAGGCTAAGGCCAGTCTGACACGTTTAAATACAGGTTTGGCCCGTTAAGATCAAAGATCGGCTCGGCTCGGCCCGTTAACACCCATACTATCTGCCACATGATCTTTCTCATTTTTGGTGTTTATTTTTCAAACGTCCTTTTATTTTTCCATTTGGATGGTTTATATTTCTATCTAAGTTTTGAATTTCGATGATGCAGATTCTGCAAAGGACAGAGATATTTTCTGAATTCACTGTCCCCATCCTTTACTTTCACCTCAACTTCATCAAGCACTTTCATAACTCATAGCTATATGTTGAATTGCGAATTGGGTCAACCACATTCCGCTATGGTGGGATGATAGAAAATAATGACAAAGGAAAGAAGCTAGACGAAAATTGCTAATGAAATCAACAGCTAAATAAAATAAAGGCAATAATGGTGAATCTCATACCATTGAAAAGAAGCCTAAAGCTATTTTGTTGGTTATTACTCTAAAGTAGCAAATGCATAATTAATGTAACGAATTTATGTTAAAGTGAGGAATAACAAAGTGGCAATAGTTTTCCTAGTTTCTCATGTTGTAGAAGAAATTATTCCTCTTCTGCATACCCATTAAATACGGGACTCATTATATTAAAGAAAAAAGATGGATGAGACATTTTTATGAGTCTGTAATAGGGGAATAGTTTCTCCGGAGAAATCAATTTCCATTCAATTATATGACAACATGGTTTATTTTATCTCATTGATTGCTTGTCTTGGAGGATTACGTAAAGATTTTTTGTTCTTTCCATTATAGTTGATTATATAGTGTAGAAGTTGGGAGCGGTAGATGGATCAGGGATGGAAATTTCAGATAAGGTTTTGGTGATGCCTGTTTGCTACTGTCACAATTTTAATTAATGAAAAATGATTGACTTATATGAAATTTTGGCTCGTGGACAGGCCCTATCTCGTGGGATTATATAAGTTTTTGGCTCATGCAGGCTTTTTTATTTGTAGGATTTTTTGCCTTAACTCGTGCGAGCTAGGGCCTAACAGGAAGAGATAGCCTGTTTTGATGACTCTACTTTATATGTAAATTTAGGGGTGACAATATGGGTTGAGCACGACGGCAGTGGCGGAGCCAGCATGACATGTTAGCAAGTGCCAAAAAATTCAGCTAGTGCCCAAATAGCTACGGTTCTTTGGCTACGACCAAAACGTGGCTAATTTTCAAAAAATTTGAACAGAATTTGCTACTTTTCAAATGTAGCTAAATGAACGTGGCTAAATAAGCCAGTGCCAAGGCAACTGTAGGCCACAACGTGGCTCCGCCACTGCCCGGCGGGTCAACCCGCCAAAACGGGACGAGTTGGGTTGAGATTTTCAACCCACCAACCCACTTCAACCCGCCCCGCCTAGAAGTGGGTCAAAACGGGTTGACCCGTCGGGTTATATATATATATATTTTACAATTAAGTAGTATTTCATTTGTCATTAAATTTTTGTGATATCCAATTTTTTTTTTACATTAGTACTTCTTAGAAAAAATAAAGAATAACAATTTTATTTATGACAAATGTTATCTTTATATGGAGACGAATGAGTTCCTAAAGAATGTTTTGACAAATATTAGTATACATTTAAGATTGAGATTGAGAAAAATTAAAAGAAGTGTGAAATAAAATAAAATAATATTAGAAAAATTAATAAAATATAATTTATTTTTAAATTTTAATTATTTATTTTTTTAATTGACGGGTTGGTGGGTTGACCCGCCAACCCACCATAAAACGGGGTGAGTTCATTTTTCCCACCCATATTTAATGGCGGGTTAACCCGCCCTGTCCCGTTTTTGGCGGGTTGGTGGCGGGGCGGGGCGGGCCAACCAACGTTAAAAGCATGTTTATAGTACTCACATTTAATCAACAACGAAAAACCATTGTTAAAAGTAGGGGGTGTAAATAGGCTGGATAGAGATAGGCTTTAGCTTAAATAGGTCAGACACATGTAAAATACTTTAGGCATGGCCAGATTCGTTAGCTTGTGCACGCCCAAATTATAAATTTAGCATGACGTATATTTAAAAAACAAAAGTCTTGACATAGACTTGTTAGCCTGTTTAAGCCTACAAGACGTTCAATAATTAAAGAAAATAATTAAAATAATATAATTTTATTATTCAAAACCATTAAAATAATAATTTATTTATTTAATTTAAAATAAATAATATAAAATAGGTCGGCCTATAAGTTTATAGGCCCTCTATGTAAAAGAAAGTCTATGAGATACTTTCTAAATAATTTTTTTAAGATCCGAAACTGTTCTATAATTTAATTCTTTCATTGAGTAGTTAATAATAATAATTTATTCCCCCCTCCTCTCCTTCTACGGTAGTATAGTATAGGATATAGAATCAGATATATTAATTAGCATTTTAATTAACATTTATTTATTTAGAATTAAGAAATCCCTCCCTCCTCGATGTATGTAAGTGACAAAACAAAGATGGATTGGATATTTGGATTGGATTGGGCCCAAAACAAAACAAAACAAAGATGATGCTGCTGAAAATAACACCCGACCCAAGTCCATTCATTGCATTGCTTTTACTCAGTGTAGTGTAGTGTCTGATTGTCAAGTCAAGTGTGGCCCTCTCCAATGCAAATCAATGTAATGTGCTTTGGACACTTGACCACGCGCGCGCTTTTTAGCAGGTAATCTATAATAATTTGATTTCAGCGCAAATATTATAATTTAAAGTTTTATTATAATTAATTAAAGATGGATTGGATTGGGCCAAAACAAAACTGATCAAAATAACCAACCATTGCTCTTAGTCTCTCTCACCTCTCAATGCATAATCCGAAACATGCAGATGCAGTCTCATCTCAGATCACAAATTTACAATTTACAATTTTCAAAGATTTTTCAACTACAAGCAGCTCCTCAACTCACAGGAAAGGAACTTTCTTTCGCCTCTGCTTTTATTTCATTTCATTTCATTTCGTTGGTTCTACCATTTATTTTAAGTGTGTTATTGCATTTTTTTCTTTTTTCTTTTTGTTTCAGCGACCATAAAACATGTATTTTTATTTGTATTTGTAGCTCAGCTTAAAAAAGACACTGAACAGAGGCATTTCTCCTCTTGATGGCACCCGACTCTGAGCCTCTTGAGTTGAGATTCTTCTCAAAAATCTTCCTTTACTTGCTGCTGAGGATAAGGTAACTTCTGATACCATACCATACCATACCTTTATTTTTTCTTAAATCCTCATTATTAATACTGTACGTCATGTATTTGTTTGTGCTCTATAGTCTATGGTTTATTCATTGTATCTGTATTGTTACTTTTGTTTGTAGTGATAAGTTTTTTATAACTGAATGAATCTTAGAAGCTCAGTTTCAGTTCACTCAGTATTATTACTTTGCCTCTGCTTTTAAAAAGTATATAAGAGGAGCTTAATAGGTGTTTAAGTTTGGTGTGTGATTAATTTAAAGAGAAGAAAATAAATAAAAAAATGGATTTGAAAAATTTCTTAATAAGATTGAAGTTTAATTGCGCTGTTTGTGTTACTTTATTTAGGGAATAGGAGAGATGCTAGACTACTGTTCTGTTGATCGAAGATCAGAGTCAGATCCTCAGAGCACCTAATGTTGTGATTTGACAAGACAGCTTTATTGGTTATTAATTGCGCACTTCTTCTTTTTTTTGCTTCCTTGCTTCTCTCTTGAGCTCCTACCTTTCTCTCTCTCTCTCTACGTGTCTCTCTCTTTCACTTTCTCAAAATCTTGGCTTCTTAGGGAATTTTGATGCTTTTTTTGTTTCCAAAAAATGATAGTGTTATTATATTAAAACTATCTAGCTGTGCTGTGTAGCACTGTATCATTCATTCACCTATTTTGTAGTCTATAATCCTTGTATCTTTTCCCCCAAAGAGAGTCCTTGCTACTGATATCGATATATTCTCTTGTTTACTCGTACATATATGTTTTCATTGTTTAATTTTAATTTTCACTGGCATCTAACTTAAACGTAAAAAATGTAATTTAATTGGGCGGGATTTAATTTAATTACACTCACTCATTCCTCTCTTTCTTCTCCCTCTCTCTCTTCTCCACCAAAGAAAAACCCTAAGCCCCATCTTCTCTTCTCTTCTCACCCTTCAATCAAATCACAAAAATGGTTGGTTACCTTTTCTTTTCGTTATCTTCTCTTCCTTCTAAACAAACGATTCATTGAATCTGACTTGAATGAATGTTCTTCTTCAAGTTTTCTTTCTTTCTTTCAATCAAATCACAAAAATGGTGGTTACCTTTGGCCGATGCTCAGCTCAACTCACAATAACAATACTGTTGAAGATCTTGTTCAACAAGATAAGCTACCAACTACAAGCAGCAACTCAACTCACAGGAAAGGAACTTTCTTTCGCCTCTGCTTTCATTTCATTTCATTGGTTCTTCCATTTATTTTAAGTGTGTTATTGCGTTTTCTTTCTTTCTTTTTTTTTGTTTCAGCGACCATAAAACATGTATTTCTTTTTGTATTTGTAGCTCAGCTCAAAAAAGACACTGAACAGAGGCATTTCTGAGCTAGTCCTCTTGATGGCCCCCGACACTGAGCCTCTTGAGTTGAGATTCTTCTCAATAATCTTCCTTTACTTGCTGCTGAATGCTGAGGATAAGGTAACTTCCCCTCCATACCATGCCATACCTTTATTTTTTCTTAAATCCTCATTATTAATACTGTACGTGTCATGTATGTATATTTGTTTGTGCTCTATGATGGTTCATTCATTGTATTTGTCTGTATTATTACTTTTGTTTGTAGTGTTAAGTTTCTTATATATAACTGAATGAATTTTAGAAGCTCTGTTTCGGTTCACTCAGTATTATTATTTTTTGCCTCTGCTTTTAAAAACATGCATGTATATAAGAGGAGGTTAATTAATAGTTGTTTAAGTTTAGTGTGTGATTAATTTAAAGAGAAGAAAATAAATAAATAAAAGAATTTGAAAAATTTCTTAATAAGATTGAAGTTTAATTGCGCTGTTTGTGTTACTTTATTTGGGGAATAGGAGAGATGCTAGACTACTGTTCTGTTGATCAGAGATCAGAGTCAGAGTCAGATCCTCAGAGCACCTAAATTGTGATTTGACAAGAGAGCTTTATTTGGTTCCTTGCATCTCTCCTGAGCTTTTCCACTTCCTACCTTTCTATACGTGTCTCTCTCTTTCACCTTTCTCAAAAACTTGGCTTCTTATGGAATTTTGAATCTTTTTTCTTTCCAAAAATGATAGTGTGATATTGTCAAATTATTAATAAAGATTGAAGATGAAGAATATTATTATTATTTTTTTTAAATTCTAAACATATTAAATAGTATATCATTTTTTTTTATTTTAAACAATTGTAGTTAAAATCCCTGCTGCTATGACTCCATTGATTATTATATTAAAACTATCTAGCTGTGCTGTGTAGCCCTGTATCATTCATTCAATTATTCTGTAGTTTATAATCTCTGGTGTCATGCATAGTCTTTCGCTTTTTCCCTACAGAGAGAGTCCCTTGCTCCTGATATCGATGTATTCTCTTGTTTATAAGGATGGTAGTATGAGATTAAAGTTTATTTGGGGAATAGGAGAGAGATACTACTGTTCTGTTGATCAGAGATCCATTAATTGCTTTTGTCAGTCCTCATTTCACCTAATGTGAAAGTTGTGATTTGACAAGAGAGCTTGCTTTTATTTTTTTGCGTCCACTCTTCTCTCTTGAGCTTTTCCGCTTCCTACCTTTCTATCTCTACGTGTCTCTCTCTTTCACCTTTCTCAAAAACTTATTGCTGCGATCTGTCCATTCTCTCTCACTTTACATTATCTTTGGACTCTCATTTCACTTCCATAGATCCATTGTCTTCAGTTCACCGAAACCGCCACCACCTACCCCATTATATTACAGATCAGAACCACTCTCTTCTTTGCATGTGCACCCAACAAACAACTAGTGTTTTTTTACATGATAATGATGAGGCGTTTCAAAATAGTGTTTATGTTATTGTTTTCTCAAAACATTTCCAGAGAAAATAGTAAACACTATTTTCTCTGGAAATGTTTTAAGGAGGTAATAATGGAGCGGAGCAGAACCAAATATACCAAGGTCCTGCCAGTGTTCTGTGGTGTAGATCCCTCAGAAGTATTTCATCAAACAACTGAAGTAGTCACCTCTCTGGTAAGTAAGTACCTCTTCTTCATTCTGTATTATGTTGTGATTGTGGGGACACAACAAATAGAACTCTAAGATTGTCTTCTCTCAATCTTCTTTGCATTTCTGTTTTTTTTTTTTTGGGGGGGGGGGGGGTAAATAATGTTCATTGCATTTTAATCCTCGTTTAAGCGTCTGTTGAATTTTTTCTAAATGGTGGTATCAATAACCAAAGTTTCTTTAAAGTCATCTAGATTAAGGTCTTTGTAAATGCTTCTTCTCAAGCTTTCTTCTGTTACTCTTGTTTAAAAGATGTTAGCATTTAGTAAAGCCAATTTTTTAATAAATATTATTATGATTATATTTATTTTAGTGTGAATCGCGGGTTTTTTTATTAAATTAATCAAAGTAATTAGTCAAACTATAATGAATTATATATATATATATATATATATTGTTATGAATTTTTTCTCAACCCAATCATGTCTCATATTTTTAATAATTAAAATGAATTTTATTTCCTTAAAATTAGAATATATATTTCTCAGCTGTCCATCCACACATATATATTTTAATATGTATATACATTAGCTAATATAAATTAGTAAATATAATAAATTTTAAGAGTAGCTAAATTAGAACTTCAGAGGGACGGATATAACTTACGAGTTAAGAGTTAAGAGAATACAACGGTCATCATAGTTTTGCCGCCAAAAAATATAAATTAAAAATTTTCTTTCTCTTGTTCTTGCTTGTTACTTTCTCTTGTTCTTGGATTGTTTTATCAAGACAATGGAATTGGTGAATATGGGAGATGGGATGCAAGTAGATGATGACCCAACCAGCATGTATTGTTTGGCAACACTCCTACAAAGGTGTCAATACCTAGGTATGTTACTTCTGCCCTTTCTTTTCTTCTCTTTTCTTTTCTTTTTTTCTTGAAAATGTTTGATTATGTGCTGATATTTCTTGCTTGAAAAGATTGAGTATGTGGGTTTCTTGCTGATATTTCTTCTTGATATTCGACTGCGTTCTTTTTTCTTTTCTTTTTTCTTTTCTTGAAAATATCGTATGTTTCTTTTTTCTTCTTGAAAATAGAAGATTGAGGGTGTGGCTTGTCAACAGTTGCTTGTCAATACCATATGAAATATATGTTTCTTTCTTTCTTTTTCTTTATTATTCTGGCAATATTGAGGGTGTGGCTTTTCCATTATGTTCTTGCTTTTCTTTTCTTTTGATTTCGTTTTTCTTTTCTTTTTTCTTTTCTTGAAAATACAGTATGTTTCTTTTTTTTTCTTGAAAATAGAAGATTGAGGGTGTGGCTTGTCAACAGTTGCTTGCCAATATCATACGAAATATATATGTTTCTTTCTTTGTTTTTCTTTATTATTCTGGCAATATTAAGGGTGTGGCTTTTCCATTATGTTCTTGTTTTTCTTTTCTTTTTATTTCGTTTCTTTTTTTTTCTTGATAACTGTCGATGTTCGATTGTATGCTTTTGTTTCTGTCTGCCCAGATATCATATTCTTGCTGATATTTCTTGCTGATATTCGACTGTGTTCTTTTTTCTTTTCTTGAAAATACAATATGTTTCTTTCTTTTTTTCTTGAAAATAGAAGATTGAGGGTGTGGCTTGTCAACAGTTGCTTGTCAACACCATATGAAATATATGTTTCTTTCATTCTTTTTCTTTATTATTCTGGCAATATTGAGAGTGTGGCTTTTCCATTATGTTCTTGCTTTTCTTTTCTTTTGATTTCGTTTTTTTTTTTTCTTGAAAGCTGTGGATGTTCGATTGTATGCTTTTGATTCTGTCTGCCCAGACATCATATTACTGGACTATTAACTGGTTTTTTTTGTTTTTTAATTTTGTAAATTTGATTTTGTCTAGTTGAGTTTGTTAATTTTTTCAGTTGGTGTTTTATTTAACAAAACTAACATTGGATATATTTAGATATGTGGGTTTTCTATTTTATTTATTTTTTAAATATCTATGGTTTCGATTGGAATGATAACATGTTGATTTTTCATCATGTTGAAGATGATGAAAAAGCTGAGAAGATGGAAGAGGATGAAGATGAGGATGAAGCTGAGATGATGGAAGAAGATAAGGATGAATATGGGAGATGGGATGCAAGTAGAAGAGGATGAAGATGAGAAGATGGAAGAGGATGAAGATGAGGATGAAGCTGAGATGATGGAAGAAGATGAGGATGAATATGGGAGATGGGATGCAATGGGAGATGGGATGCAAGTAGATGAGGATGAAGATGAGAAGATGGAAGAGGATGAAGATGAGGATGAAGCTGAGATGATGGAAGAAGATGAGGATGAATATGGGAGATGGGATGCAATGGGAGATGGGATGCAATGGGAGATGATGACCCAACCAGCCTGTATTGTTTGGCAACACTCCTACAAAGGTGTCATTACCTAGGTATGGTACTTCTGCCCTTTCTTTTCTTTTCTTTTCTTTTCTTTTTTTCTTGAAAATGTTTGATTATATGCTGATATTTCTTGCTTGAAAAGATTGAGTATGTGGGTTTCTTGCTGATATTTGACTGGGTTCTTTCCTTTCCTTTTTTTTTTTCTTGAAAATAGAGATTGAGGGTGTGGCTTGTCTTTTGTCAATACCATATGAAATATATGTTTCTTTTTTTTCTTTTTCCTTATTATTCTGGCAATATTGAGGGTGTGGCTTTTCCATTATGTTCCTTCTTTTCTTTTCTTTCGATTTCGTTTCTTTTTTTTCTTGATAATACAGTGGATGTTCGATTGTGTGCTTTTGTTTCTGTCTGCCCAGACATCTTATTTCTGGACTATTAACTGGTTTTTTTGTTTTTTTGATTTTGTCTAGTTGAGTTTGTTAGTTTTTTCAGTTGGTGTTTTATTTAACAAAACTAACATTGGATATATTTATATATCTGGGTTTTCCATTTTATTTATTTTTTAAATATTAATGGTTCTTTCTTTCTTTCTTTCGTTTTTTTTCCGCAATATTTAGATGTTGTTTTCGATTGGAATGATAACATGTTGGTTTTTCATCATGTTGAAGATGATGAAAAAGCTGAAAAGATGGAAGATGATGAGGATGAAGCTGAGGAGATGGAAGAAGATGAAGATGATGAAAAAGTTGAGAAGATGAAAGAAGATGAGGATGAAAATGAGGATGAAGCTGAGAAGATGGAAGAAGATGAAGATTAGGATGAAGTTGAGAAGATGGAAGAAGATGAGGATAAAGATGATGAAAAAGCTGAGAAGATGGAAGAAGATGAGGATGAAGTTCATGTAGAACTTGAGAAAGCTCTTAACCAAGAGGATCGATCAACCCAAAAGCAGTCTCAGGTTGTTTGGACCGAAGAGCTACATCCAAAGAGTTATCTACATCCTCTTATATGATCCACTGTATTATCAAGAAAAAAAGAAACGAAATCGAAAGAAAAGAAAAGCAAGAACATAATGGAAAAGCCACACCCTCAATATTGCCAGAATAATAAGGAAAAAGAAAGAAAGAAACATATATTTCATATGGTATTGACAAAAGACAAGCCACACCCTCAATCTCTATTTTCAAGAAAAAAAAAGGAAAGGAAAGAACACAGTCGAATATCAGCAAGAAACCCACATACTCAATCTTTTCAAGCAAGAAATATCAGCATATAATCAAACATTTTCAAGAAAAAAAGAAAAGAAAAGAAAAGAAAAGAAAAGAAAGGGCAGAAGTACCATACCTAGGTATCGACACCTTTGTAGGAGTGTTGCCAAACAATACAGGCTGGTTGGGTCATCATCTCCCATTGCATCCCATCTCCTATTGCATCCCATCTCCCATATTCATCCTCATCTTCTTCCATCATCTCAGCTTCATCCTCATCTTCAACCTCTTCTATCTTCTCATCTTCATCCTCATCTACTTGCATCCCATCTCCCATTGCATCCCATCTCCCATATTCATCCTCATCTTCTTCCATCATCTCAGCTTCATCCTCATCTTCATCCTCTTCCATCTTCTCAGCTTCATCCTCTTCTACTTGCATCCCATCTCCCATTGCATCCCATCTCCCATATTCATCCTCATCTTCTTCCATCATCTCAGCTTCATCCTCATCTTCATCCTCTTCCATCTTCTCAGCTTTTTCATCATCTTCAACATGATGAAAAACCAACATGTTATCATTCCAATCGAACCATAGATATTTAAAAAATAAATAAAATAGAAAACCCACATATCTAAATATATCCAATGTTAGTTTTGTTAAATAAAACACCAACTGAAAAAATTAACAAACTCAACTAGACAAAATCAAATTTACAAAATTAAAAAACAAAAAAACCAGTTAATAGTCCAGTAATATGATGCCTGGGCAGACAGAAACAAAAGCATACAATCGAACATCCACAGTTTTCAAGAAAAAAAAAGAAACGAAATCAAAAGAAAAGAAAAGCAAGAACATAATGGAAAAGCCACACCCTCAATATTGCCAGAATAATAAAGAAAAAGAAAGAAAGAAACATATATTTCATATGGTATTGACAAGCAACTGTTGACAAGCCACACCCTCAATCTTCTATTTTCAAGAAAAAAAAAGAAACATACTGTATTTTCAAGAAAAGAAAAAAGAAAAGAAAAAAGAACACAGTCGAATATCAGCAAGAAATATCAGCAAGAATATGATGTCTGGGCAGAAAGAAACAAAAGCATACAATCGAACATCCACAGTTATCAAGAAAAAAAAAAGAAACGAAATAAAAAGAAAAGAAAGCAAGAACATAATGGAAAAGCCACACCCTCAATATTGCCAGAATAATAAAGAAAAAAAAAAGAAAGAAACATATATATTTCGTATGGTATTGACAAGCAACTGTTGACAAGCCACACCCTCAATCTTCTATTTTCAAGAAAAAAAAAGAAACATATTGTATTTTCAAGAAAAGAAAAAAGAACACAGTCCAATATCAGCAAGAAATATCAGCAAGAATATGATGTCTGGGCAGACAGAAACAAAAGCATACAATCGAACATCCACAGTTATCAAGAAAAAAAAAGAAACGAAATAAAAAGAAAAGAAAAGCAAGAACATAATGGAAAAGCCACACCCTCAATATTGCCAGAATAATAAAGAAAAAGAAAGAAAGAAACATATATATTTCGTATGGTATTGACAAGCAACTGTTGACAAGCCACACCCTCAATCTTCTATTTTCAAGAAAAAAAGAAGAAACATACTGTATTTTCAAGAAAAGAAAAAAGAAAAGAAAAACGAAATCAAAAGAAAAGAAAAGCAAGAACATAATGGAAAAGCCACACCCTCAATATTGCCAGAATAATAAAGAAAAAGAAAGAAAGAAACATATATTTCATATGGTATTGACAAGCAACTGTTGACAAGCCACACCCTCAATCTTCTATTTTCAAGAAAAAAAAAGAAACATACTGTATTTTAAAGAAAATAAAAAAGAAAAGAAAAAAGAACACAGTCGAATATCAGCAAGAAATATCAGCAAGAAACCCACATACTCAATCTTTTCAAGCAAGAAATATCAGCACATAATCAAACATTTTCAAGAAAAAAAGAAAAGAAAAGAGAAGAAAAGAAAGGGCAGAAGTAACATACCTAGGTATTGACACCTTTGTAGGAGTGTTGCCAAACAATACAGGCTGGTTGGGTCATCATCTACTTGCATCCCATCTCCCATATTCACCAATTCCATTGTCTTGATAAAACAATCCAAGAACAAGAGAAAGAAACAATCAAGAACAAGAGAAAGAAACTAGGAAACCCAAAGAAACCAAGAAAACTTTAAGAAGGAGTGAAAACAGAGAAAGAAACCCTAAGAAAACCTTAAGAAAACAGAGAAAGAAACCCTAAGAAAACCTTAAGAAGAGTGAAAAGAGAGAAAGAAAATTTTTAATTTATATTTTTTGGCGGCAAAACTATGATGACCGTTGTATTCTCTTAACTCTTAACTCGTAAGTTATTTCCGTCCCTCTGAAGTTCTAATTTAGCTACTCTTAAAATTTATTATATTTACTAATTTATATTAGCTAATGTATATACATATTAAAAAATATATGTGTGGATGGACAGCTGAGAAATATATATTCTAATTTTAAGGAAATAAAATTCATTTTAATTATTAAAAATATGAGACATGATTGGGTTGAGAAAAAATTCATCACAATATATATATATATATATATATATATATATATATAATTCATTATAGTTTGACTAATTACTTTGATTAATTTAATAAAAAAACCCGCGATTCACACTAAAATAAATATAATCATAATAATATTTATTAAAAAATTGGCTTTACTAAATGCTAACATCTTTTAAACAAGAGTAACAGAAGAAAGCTTGAGAAGAAGCATTTACAAAGACCTTAATCTAGATGACTTTAAAGAAACTTTGGTTATTGATACCACCATTTAGAAAAAATTCAACAGACGCTTAAACGAGGATTAAAATGCAATGAACATTATTTACCCCCCCCCCCCCCCAAAAAAAAAAAAACAGAAATGCAAAGAAGATTGAGAGAAGACAATCTTAGAGTTCTATTGGTTGTGTCCCCACAATCACAACATAATACAGAATGAAGAAGAGGTACTTACTTACCAGAGAGGTGACTACTTCAGTTGTTTGATGAAATACTTCTGAGGGATCTACACCACAGAACACTGGCAGGACCTTGGTATATTTGGTTCTGCTCTGCCGCTCCATTATTACCTCCTTAAAACATTTCCAGAGAAAATAGTGTTTACTATTTTCTCTGGAAATGTTTTGAGAAAACAATAACATAAACACTATTTTGAAACGCCTCATCATTATCATGTAAAAAAACACTAGTTGTTTGTTGGGTGCACATGCAAAGAAGAGAGTGGTTCTGATCTGTAATATAATGGGGTAGGTGGTGGCGGTTTCGGTGAACTGAAGACAATGGATCTATGGAAGTGAAATGAGAGTCCAAAGATAATGTAAAGTGAGAGAGAATGGACAGATCGCAGCAATAAGTTTTTGAGAAAGGTGAAAGAGAGAGACACGTAGAGATAGAAAGGTAGGAAGCGGAAAAGCTCAAGAGAGAAGAGTGGACGCAAAAAAATAAAAGCAAGCTCTCTTGTCAAATCACAACTTGCACATTAGGTGAAATGAGGACTGACAAAAGCAATTAATGGCTCTGATCTCTGATCAACAGAACAGCAGTATCTCTCTCCTATTCCCCAAATAAACTTTAATCTCATACTACCATCCTTATAAACAAGAGAATACATCGATATCAGGAGCAAGGGACTCTCTCTGTAGGAAAAAAGCGAAAGACTATGCATGACACCAGAGATTATAAACTACAGAATAGGTGAATGAATGATACAGGGCTACACAGCACAGCTAGATAGTTTTAATATAATAATCAATGGAGTCATAGCAGCAGGGATTTTAACTACAATTGTTTAAAATTAAAAAAAAATGATATACTATTTAATATGTTTAGAATTTAAAAAAAATAATAATAATATTCTTCATCTTCAATCTTTATTAATAATTTGATAATATCACACTATCATTTTTGGAAAGAAAAAAGATTCAAAATTCCATAAGAAGCCAAGTTTTTGAGAAAGGTGAAAGAGAGAGACACGTATAGAAAGGTAGGAAGTGGAAAAGCTCAGGAGAGATGCAAGGAACCAAATAAAGCTCTCTTGTCAAATCACAAAAGGTGCTCTGAGGATCTGACTCTGACTCTGATCTCTGATCAACAGAACAGTAGTCTAGCATCTCTCCTATTCCCCAAATAAAGTAACACAAACAGCGCAATTAAACTTCAATCTTATTAAGAAATTTTTCAAATTCATTTATTTATTTATTTTCTTCTCTTTAAATTAATCACACACTAAACTTAAACAACTATTAATTAACCTCCTCTTATATACATGCATGTTTTTAAAAGCAGAGGCAAAAAGTAATAATACTGAGTGAACCGAAACAGAGCTTCTAAGATTCATTCAGTTATATATAAGAAACTTAACACTACAAACAAAAGTAATAATACAGACAGATACAATGAATGAACCATCATAGAGCACAAACAAATATACATACATGACACGTACAGTATTAATAATGAGGATTTAAGAAAAAATAAAGGTATGGCATGGTATGGAGGGGAAGTTACCTTATCCTCAGCATTCAGCAGCAAGTAAAGGAAGATTATTGAAAATCTCAACTCAAGAGGTGTCTTTTTTGAGCTGAGCTACAAATACAAAAAGAAATACATGTTTTATGGTCGCTGAAACAAAAAAAAAGAAAGAAAAAAAATGCAATAACACACTTAAAATAAATGGAAGAACCAATGAAATGAAATGAAAGCAGAGGCGAAAGAAAGTTCCTTTCCTGTGAGTTGAGCTGCTGCTTGTAGTTGGTAGCTTATCTTGTTGAACAAGATCTTCAACAGTATTGTTATTGTGAGTTGAGCTGAGCATCGGCCAAAGGTAACCACCATTTTTGTGATTTGATTGAAAGAAAGAAAGAAAACTTGAAGAAGAACATTCATTCAAGTCAGATTCAATGAATCGTTTGTTTAGAAGGAAGAGAAGATAACGAAAAGAAAAGGTAACCAACCATTTTTGTGATTTGATTGAAGGGTGAGAAGAGAAGAGAAGAGGGGGCTTAGGGTTTTTCTTTGGTGGAGAAGAGAGAGAGAGGGAGAAGAAAGAGAGGAATGAGTGAGTGTAATTAAATTAAATCCCGCCCAATTAAATTACATTTTTTACGTTTAAGCTAGATGCCAGTGAAAATTAAAATTAAACAATGAAAACATATATGTACGAGTAAACAAGAGAATACATCGATATCAGTAGCAAGGACTCTCTTTGGGGGAAAAGATACAAGGATTATAGACTACAGAATAGGTGAATGAATGATACAGTGCTACACAGCACAGCTAGATAGTTTTAATATAATAACACTATCATTTTTTGGAAACAAAAAAAGCTTCAAAATTCCCTAAGAAGCCAAGATTTTGAGAAAGTGAAAGAGAGAGACACGTAGAGAGAGAGAGAGAGAGAGAGAAAGGTAGGAGCTCAGGAGAGAAGCAAGGAAGCAAAAAAAAGAAGAAGTGCGCAATTAATAACCAATAAAGCTCTCTTGTCAAATCACAACATTAGGTGCTCTGAGGATCTGACTCTGATCTTCGATCAACAGAACAGTAGTCTAGCATCTCTCCTATTCCCTATAAACTTCAATCTTATTAAGAAATTTTTCAAATCCATTTTTTTATTTATTTTCTTCTCTTTAAATTAATCACACACTAAACTTAAACAACTATTAAGCTCCTCTTATATACTTTTTAAAAGCAGAGGCAAAGTAATAATACTGAGTGAACTGAAACTGAGCTTCTAAGATTCATTCAGTTATAAAAAACTTATCACTACAAACAAAAGTAACAATACAGATACAATGAATAAACCATAGACTATAGAGCACAAACAAATACATGACGTACAGTATTAATAATGAGGATTTAAGAAAAAATAAAGGTATGGTATGGTATGGTATCGGAAGTTACCTTATCCTCAGCAGCAAGTAAAGGAAGATTTTTGAGAAGAATCTCAACTCAAGAGGCTCAGAGTCGGGTGCCATCAAGAGGAGAAATGCCTCTGTTCAGTGTCTTTTTTAAGCTGAGCTACAAATACAAATAAAAATACATGTTTTATGGTCGCTGAAACAAAAAGAAAAAAGAAAAAAACGCAATAACACACTTAAAATAAATGGTAGAACCAACGAAATGAAATGAAATGAAATAAAAGCAGAGGCGAAAGAAAGTTCCTTTCCTGTGAGTTGAGGAGCTGCTTGTAGTTGGTAGCTTATCTTGTTGAACAAGATCTTCAACAGTATTGTTATTGTGAGTTGAGCTGAGCTTGATTGAATAGAAGAGAAGAGAAGAGAAGGGGGCTAGGCTTAGGGTTTTTCTTTGGTTGAGAATAGAGAGAGAGAGAGAGAGAGAGAGAGAGAAGAAAGAGAGGAATGAGTGAGTGTTATTAAATTAAATCCCGCCCAATTTTAGATGAAAAATCTTTGAAAATTGTAAATTGTAAATTTGTGATCTGAGATGAGACTGCATCTGCATGTTTCGGATTATGCATTGAGAGGTGAGAGAGACTAAGAGCAATGGTTGGTTATTTTGATCAGTTTTGTTTTGGCCCAATTCAATCCATCTTTAATTAATTATAATAAAACTTTAAATTATAATATTTGCGCTGAAATCAAATTATTATAGATTACCTGCTAAAAAGCGCGCGCGTGGTCAAGTGTCCAAAGCACATTACATTGATTTGCATTGGAGAGGGCCACACTTGACTTGACAATCAGACACTACACTACACTGAGTAAAAGCAATGCAATGAATGGACTTGGGTCGGGTGTTATTTTCAGCAGCATCATCTTTGTTTTGTTTTGTTTTGGGCCCAATCCAATCCAAATATCCAATCCATCTTTGTTTTGTCACTTACATACATCGAGGAGGGAGGGATTTCTTAATTCTAAATAAATAAATGTTAATTAAAATGCTAATTAATATATCTGATTCTATATCCTATACTATACTACCGTAGAAGGAGAGGAGGGGGGAATAAATTATTATTATTAACTACTCAATGAAAGAATTAAATTATAGAACAGTTTCGGATCTTAAAAAAATTATTTAGAAAGTATCTCATAGACTTTCTTTTACATAGAGGGCCTATAAACTTATAGGCCGACCTATTTTATATTATTTATTTTAAATTAAATAAATAAATTATTATTTTAATGGTTTTGAATAATAAAATTATATTATTTTAATTATTTTCTTTAATTATTGAACGTCTTGTAGGCTTAAACAGGCTAACAAGTCTATGTCAAGACTTTTGTTTTTTAAATATACGTCATGCTAAATTTATAATTTGGGCGTGCACAAGCTAACGAATCTGGCCATGCCTAAAGTATTTTACATGTGTCTGACCTATTTAAGCTAAAGCCTATCTCTATCCAGCCTATTTACACCCCCCTACTTTTAACAATGGTTTTTCGTTGTTGATTAAATGTGAGTACTATAAACATGCTTTTAACGTTGGTTGGCCCGCCCCGCCCCGCCACCAACCCGCCAAAAACGGGACAGGGCGGGTTAACCCGCCATTAAATATGGGTGGGAAAAATGAACTCACCCCGTTTTATGGTGGGTTGGCGGGTCAACCCACCAACCCGTCAATTAAAAAAATAAATAATTAAAATTTAAAAATAAATTATATTTTATTAATTTTTCTAATATTATTTTATTTTATTTCACACTTCTTTTAATTTTTCTCAATCTCAATCTTAAATGTATACTAATATTTGTCAAAACATTCTTTAGGAACTCATTCGTCTCCATATAAAGATAACATTTGTCATAAATAAAATTGTTATTCTTTATTTTTTCTAAGAAGTACTAATGTAAAAAAAAAATTGGATATCACAAAAATTTAATGACAAATGAAATACTACTTAATTGTAAAATATATATATATATATAACCCGACGGGTCAACCCGTTTTGACCCACTTCTAGGCGGGGCGGGTTGAAGTGGGTTGGTGGGTTGAAAATCTCAACCCAACTCGTCCCGTTTTGGCGGGTTGACCCGCCGGGCAGTGGCGGAGCCACGTTGTGGCCTACAGTTGCCTTGGCACTGGCTTATTTAGCCACGTTCATTTAGCTACATTTGAAAAGTAGCAAATTCTGTTCAAATTTTTTGAAAATTAGCCACGTTTTGGTCGTAGCCAAAGAACCGTAGCTATTTGGGCACTAGCTGAATTTTTTGGCACTTGCTAACATGTCATGCTGGCTCCGCCACTGCCGTCGTGCTCAACCCATATTGTCACCCCTAAATTTACATATAAAGTAGAGTCATCAAAACAGGCTATCTCTTCCTGTTAGGCCCTAGCTCGCACGAGTTAAGGCAAAAAATCCTACAAATAAAAAAGCCTGCATGAGCCAAAAACTTATATAATCCCACGAGATAGGGCCTGTCCACGAGCCAAAATTTCATATAAGTCAATCATTTGTCATTAATTAAAATTGTGACAGTAGCAAACAGGCATCACCAAAACCTTATCTGAAATTTCCATCCCTGATCCATCTACCGCTCCCAACTTCTACACTATATAATCAACTATAATGGAAAGAACAAAAAATCTTTACGTAATCCTCCAAGACAAGCAATCAATGAGATAAAATAAACCATGTTGTCATATAATTGAATGGAAATTGATTTCTCCGGAGAAACTATTCCCCTATTACAGACTCATAAAAATGTCTCATCCATCTTTTTTCTTTAATATAATGAGTCCCGTATATTTAATGGGTATGCAGAAGAGGAATAATTTCTTCTGCAACATGAGAAACTAGGAAAACTATTGCCACTTTGTTATTCCTCACTTTAACATAAATTCGTTACATTAATTATGCATTTGCTACTTTAGAGTAATAACCAACAAAATAGCTTTAGGCTTCTTTTCAATGGTATGAGATTCACCATTATTGCCTTTATTTTATTTAGCTGTTGATTTCATTAGCAATTTTCGTCTAGCTTCTTTCCTTTGTCATTATTTTCTATCATCCCACCATAGCGGAATGTGGTTGACCCAATTCGCAATTCAACATATAGCTATGAGTTATGAAAGTGCTTGATGAAGTTGAGGTGAAAGTAAAGGATGGGGACAGTGAATTCAGAAAATATCTCTGTCCTTTGCAGAATCTGCATCATCGAAATTCAAAACTTAGATAGAAATATAAACCATCCAAATGGAAAAATAAAAGGACGTTTGAAAAATAAACACCAAA
Source organism: Gastrolobium bilobum (assembly GCF_033153095.1). Classification (NCBI taxonomy): domain Eukaryota; kingdom Viridiplantae; phylum Streptophyta; class Magnoliopsida; order Fabales; family Fabaceae; genus Gastrolobium; species Gastrolobium bilobum. Next base: position 27,673 of record NW_026899099.1, read on the forward strand.
AATGAGAAAGATCATGTGGCAGATAGTAGGGGTGTTAACGGGCCGAGCCGAGCCGAGCTTTGATCTTAACGGGCCAAGCCTGTATTTAAACGTGTCAGACTGGCCTTAGCCTGTTACCTGTTACGAATATAATATTAGCCTGTGGCCTGGTTCGTTTACAAAAAATAAAAGCCTGTCTCAAGCCTGTGGCCTGTTTATTTATTAAAAATAAAAACCTTACATTCCAATTTGTAGCCGTATTCAGCCCATTAATCATGCACTGATATGTATTTTTTTGTAAGAAAATAATAGTTGTTTCTTTTATAATAAAAAAACATTAATATTAAAAAATCAAAATAACAACATCACCTTTATTTATTTTACGTTGCTTTTCCTTAATTTTCTTCCACATTCTAGATTTTTTACATTAAATTTTCTTCCACATTTCTTAATATTCTAGATTTTTTACACTAGATTTGAACCCCACCAATAAATTTTCTTCCACATTTTACATTAATTTTTCTTCCACGGTCGCCGCCATAAGCATCATTATAAGCCGTGGAATCCGCATGGCTTATAAAAATAGATGATGAACATGACTTAGATCGGGGAGAAGAGATAGAGCAGAGACAGAAAACTGAGAAAAGGATGTTGAAATGATTAATATAAAAATATAAAAAATAAATAAATTTAATGTATACGGGCCAGCCTCCAAGGCTTCAAGGCCGGGCTTGGCTATGAAAGCCTGAGGCCTTTTAAATAAAAAAGCTTTTGCATGAGTATAAGTCTGGGCTTAATAATAAAAAAAGACGAGCCGAGCCGAAACGGGCCGGGCCTAAGGCCCCTGATAGGCCCTTGGCCTTATTATCACCCCTAGCATAAGTCCCACCACACCTAATAATTTCAATCATTTTTACCTTTCAAGAATCAAGTACTGGATTCGAGATAATTTACACTTTCAATCTCAGCCACTTTACCTTGAAGATCATCTCTGAAAATACACATGATAAAGCCCAAAAATGGTCAAATAGCCTACATAGTATACACAGCTAACCTCGTACACATGCATAATTGAAGTGAACTTTCTTCTTTTCCTTTTTTTCCTAAAATACAAGTATTGCTGAGTTTTAAATGCACACCTACACGGTGTCTCATACCCTTTTATAAAATTTACACATTTTAAATTGGAAAAATTAATTGTCATTTTTTTTTGTAAACAATTAATTGTCATTTTAAATTAGATGACTTTTATTTTAGGTCTCTCTGCTTCTAATTATACAGAGGAAAGAAAATATTAAAAATCATTAAATATATATTAAAACGATATAATTTTATTTAGAATAATATAAAATCATGTCCTTTAAAATAAAAATATTTTCCCTTTTTTTTTGTAACTAAATATTTTCCCCCTTTAAAATTTAAAAAAGAGGACTAAAAAAATAAATAGACAACCTTATAATTTTGAAGAAATGCTTATGATAAAATAAATAAATTTTCTCTCTTTCCACCAAACAGATCATGGATTTAAAACAACAGTTATTCAGTAATCTAGATCTATAAGCGAGCACAAATATCTAGAATTTTCTCCACCTTTCATATATATATATATATATATACATATATATATATATATATATATATATATTATTAAGACATTTCTGTTTCAGAATATGGTAGTGGACTAGTGTCATCTCTATACATGTCCATGTATCATATATATTTGTCATCTTCTTACGTCATATATGTTTTTATCAATTAGGTAGAATAATTACTCCTTTTCAAAAAATATAACAACTCTTGTTGATAATTTTTACTAAATCGTCGTGAGTTTGATTCATGTTGATGCTCCTTCATAGGTCAATTACATGTAAGTACCACTGTAAGCACTTGCTAAAACATGTAAATAGAACAATTTTACCCCCTTTACTCTTGTCCCTTTTATGTAACCCTGCTCAATCATAATTTGAGGCTATATGATCCAAAGAGTTATCTACTCCTCTTATATAACTCAAAAACATTAACATAATGGAAAGAAAATGAAGATGAGGATGAAGCTGGAAGAAGATGGAAGAAGATGAAGATGAGGATGAAGCTGAGAAGATGGAAGAAGATGAGGATAAAGATGAGGATAGAGATGATGAAAAAACTGAGAAGATGGAAGAAGATGAGGATGAAGTTCATGTAGAACTTGAGAAAGGTCTTAACCAAGAGGACCGATCAACCCAAAAGCAGTCTCGGGTTGTTTGGACCGAAGAGCTACATCGGTCGGTGTTTTGTGGCCGCTGTTAATGACTTGGGTGTTGACAGTAAGTTATTCACTCTTTCTCTACAATGCAAAGTAGTTGTTATCTTAATTGTTATTAATTGCTACAATTGGTCAATTAATTGATGTTTCTGCTTTATTTTAGCAATACTTTTATTATATTTTTTTTGTAGAAATAGCAATCAAATCCTAATAATATTACAATGTGAAAACTAGTTCCATCACCTCTCTTTGCAAACTTTATTTCCACAAGTGTCTTCACATCCACTGCCAGAATCCAACCATAATTCTTCGAACATCTGTCTCAGCCCCACTTGGATATATAATTTCTGTCATAATATTGGAATCTGCACCAAAATAAAAAATGGCTTCTCCGTTGTTAATACCAGTGTGCATTTCCAAATAACAAACAAATCCACTGCCCATGTATTCCTCTATTTCAGTAATCCTTTCCTTGGAGTAAGCTAATATACTTATTTGGCATCTCTCGAAAACTGAACAAATCAAAATTCAAATTTTCCTTAATTCGATCATGATTAATTTGGTCTCATGAGAGCTGGAAGCTGCCCAATTGTTCCCAACTGTGTCTTCCATTCGCTGCCAAAAATGGAAAAATGATGCATTTTTCCATTCCTGTGAAAACTCTGGGTTTTTTTTTTGTATTGCAAAAGTATATGTTTGCTGTATTTTTCCAATTGCTGTATTTTTTTGTTCAACATTATTTTGAATGCTTTCTCAAATACTCTTCCTAATCTGTAGTGCACTGGAGTAGATGTCATGGCATTATTGTTAATGAAGTCTGACACATTTGTATGTTCTTTTGATTGCAGAGGTTGTACCTAGAAAAATTCTTCAATTGATGAAGGCTGAGAAGCATCTTACTAGGGCGCATGTGGCCAGCCATCTGCAGGTATTTTTTTCTTTTCCTTTCTGCTTTAATTTCATAAAACCATAGTTTTTCATTTATAGAACTTTATTTGTTTTTTTAATTGCTGCAGAAATAAAGACTTCGACTGAAAAGAATCAGGTCTAAGGCAACCCAGCAAGTCAGTCCTTTTAAATATCCTCTTCATCTGGTGAGATGATTAGTCCTAGGCAAACAAGTAATATTGTGCCATTTCAGGGGTTGGCTGACCAAAGCCAGGATGGCAGTTATGCTTCACATCTTACCAATTTAAGCTCAATAGGCTCAATCTTAAATGAAGACTTGGACTTGGACTTTGATTCTGACTTTGATCTTTATGATCCTACACAAATGATTGACTCGGATTATTACACAAATGATTGACTCGGATTATTTGTTGTCTATGTAGTTGATAACACCAATTATTTGTTGTCTATGTAGTTGTAAATGGGATTCAAATTTAATTCTTTGGCTTCCCAGATTTGTTCTCTACTGAGATTGACCTCCATTCATTTGTATTTTCTTTGAGTTTGTATAACCAACAAGTCACGTAACCATGCATTCTTTCTATTTTTATACTTTTATTTTCACTATTGTTCTTGTTTGGTTAATAATTAGTCTGATCAACATCGACATTTTTTGTGAATGATTGAACAAGATTATTTGTAAAGACTGATGAGTCTAATGTGGATGGAAAATTTAGCTTTCTAAAATTTTTGTGAATGATACCGAAGTGTCAATTACTAGTATAAATGTCCATAGATTATTCAATATGTTAATGTTTTTGAGTTATATAAGAGGAGTAGATAACTCTTTGGATCATATAGCCTCAAATTATGATTGAGCAGGGTTACATAAAAGGGACAAGAGTAAAGGGGGTAAAATTGTTCTATTTACATGTTTCAGCAAGTGCTTACAGTGGTACTTACATGTAATTGACCTATGAAGGAGCATCAACATGAATCAAACTCACGACGATTTAGTAAAAATTATCAACAAGAGTTGTTATATTTTTTGAAAAGGAGTAATTATTCTACCTAATTGATAAAAACATATATGACGTAAGAAGATGACAAATATATATGATACATGGACATGTATAGAGATGACACTAGTCCACTACCATATTCTGAAACAGAAATGTCTTAAAATATATATATATATATATATATATATATATATATATATATATATATATATATATATATATATATATATATGAAAGGTGGAGAAAATTCTAGATATTTGTGCTCGCTTATAGATCTAGATTACTGAATAACTGTTGTTTTAAATCCATGATCTGTTTGGTGGAAAGAGAGAAAATTTATTTATTTTATCATAAGCATTTCTTCAAAATTATAAGGTTGTCTATTTATTTTTTTAGTCCTCTTTTTTAAATTTTAAAGGGAAAATATTTAGTTACAAAAAAAAAGGGAAAATATTTTTTATTTTAAAGGACATGATTTTATATTATTCTAAATAAAATTATATCGTTTTAATATATATTTAATGATTTTTAATATTTTCTTTCCTCTGTATAATTAGAAGCAGAGAGACCTAAAATAAAAGTCATCTAATTTAAAATGACAATTAATTGTTTACAAAAAAAAATGACAATTAATTTTTCCAATTTAAAATGTGTAAATTTTATAAAAGGGTATGAGACACCGTGTAGGTGTGCATTTAAAACTCAGCAATACTTGTATTTTAGGAAAAAAAGGAAAAGAAGAAAGTTCACTTCAATTATGCATGTGTACGAGGTTAGCTGTGTATACTATGTAGGCTATTTGACCATTTTTGGGCTTTATCATGTGTATTTTCAGAGATGATCTTCAAGGTAAAGTGGCTGAGATTGAAAGTGTAAATTATCTCGAATCCAGTACTTGATTCTTGAAAGGTAAAAATGATTGAAATTATTAGGTGTGGTGGGACTTATGCTATCCGCTAGGGGTGATAATAAGGCCAAGGGCCTATCAGGGGCCTTAGGCCCGGCCCGTTTCGGCTCGGCTCGTCTTTTTTTATTATTAAGCCCAGACTTATACTCATGCAAAAGCTTTTTTATTTAAAAGGCCTCAGGCTTTCATAGCCAAGCCCGGCCTTGAAGCCTTGGAGGCTGGCCCGTATACATTAAATTTATTTATTTTTTATATTTTTATATTAATCATTTCAACATCCTTTTCTCAGTTTTCTGTCTCTGCTCTATCTCTTCTCCCCGATCTAAGTCATGTTCATCATCTATTTTTATAAGCAATGCGGATTCCACGGCTTATAATGATGCTTATGGCGGCGACCGTGGAAGAAAAATTAATGTAAAATGTGGAAGAAAATTTATTGGTGGGGTTCAAATCTAGTGTAAAAAATCTAGAATATTAAGAAATGTGGAAGAAAATTTAATGTAAAAAATCTAGAATGTGGAAGAAAATTAAGGAAAAGCAACGTAAAATAAAGTAAAGGTGATGTTGTTATTTTGATTTTTTAATATTAATGTTTTTTTATTATAAAAGAAACAACTATTATTTTCTTACAAAAAAATACATATCAGTGCATGATTAATGGGCTGAATACGGCTACAAATTGGAATGTAAGGTTTTTATTTTTAATAAATAAACAGGCCACAGGCTTGAGACAGGCTTTTATTTTTTGTAAACGAACCAGGCCACAGGCTAATATTATATTCGTAACAGGTAACAGGCTAAGGCCAGTCTGACACGTTTAAATACAGGCTTGGCCCGTTAAGATCAAAGCTCAGCTCGGCTCGGCCCGTTAACACCCCTACTATCTGCCACATGATCTTTCTCATTTTTGGTGTTTATTTTTCAAACGTCCTTTTATTTTTCCATTTGGATGGTTTATATTTCTATCTAAGTTTTGAATTTCGATGATGCAGATTCTGCAAAGGACAGAGATATTTTCTGAATTCACTGTCCCCATCCTTTACTTTCACCTCAACTTCATCAAGCACTTTCATAACTCATAGCTATATGTTGAATTGCGAATTGGGTCAACCACATTCCGCTATGGTGGGATGATAGAAAATAATGACAAAGGAAAGAAGCTAGACGAAAATTGCTAATGAAATCAACAGCTAAATAAAATAAAGGCAATAATGGTGAATCTCATACCATTGAAAAGAAGCCTAAAGCTATTTTGTTGGTTATTACTCTAAAGTAGCAAATGCATAATTAATGTAACGAATTTATGTTAAAGTGAGGAATAACAAAGTGGCAATAGTTTTCCTAGTTTCTCATGTTGCAGAAGAAATTATTCCTCTTCTGCATACCCATTAAATATACGGGACTCATTATATTAAAGAAAAAAGATGGATGAGACATTTTTATGAGTCTGTAATAGGGGAATAGTTTCTCCGGAGAAATCAATTTCCATTCAATTATATGACAACATGGTTTATTTTATCTCATTGATTGCTTGTCTTGGAGGATTACGTAAAGATTTTTTGTTCTTTCCATTATAGTTGATTATATAGTGTAGAAGTTGGGAGCGGTAGATGGATCAGGGATGGAAATTTCAGATAAGGTTTTGGTGATGCCTGTTTGCTACTGTCACAATTTTAATTAATGACAAATGATTGACTTATATGAAATTTTGGCTCGTGGACAGGCCCTATCTCGTGGGATTATATAAGTTTTTGGCTCATGCAGGCTTTTTTATTTGTAGGATTTTTTGCCTTAACTCGTGCGAGCTAGGGCCTAACAGGAAGAGATAGCCTGTTTTGATGACTCTACTTTATAAAAATTTAGGGGTGACAATATGGGTTGAGCACGACGGCAGTGGCGGAGCCAGCATGACATGTTAGCAAGTGCCAAAAAATTCAGCTAGTGCCCAAATAGCTACGGTTCTTTGGCTACGACCAAAACGTGGCTAATTTTCAAAAAATTTGAACAGAATTTGCTACTTTTCAAATGTAGCTAAATGAACGTGGCTAAATAAGCCAGTGCCAAGGCAACTGTAGGCCACAACGTGGCTCCGCCACTGCCCGGCGGGTCAACCCGCCAAAACGGGACGAGTTGGGTTGAGATTTTCAACCCACCAACCCACTTCAACCCGCCCCGCCTAGAAGTGGGTCAAAACGGGTTGACCCGTCGGATTATATATATATATATATTTTACAATTAAGTAGTATTTCATTTGTCATTAAATTTTTGTGATATCCAATTTTTTTTTTTAACATTAGTACTTCTTAGAAAAAATAAAGAATAACAATTTTATTTATGACAAATGTTATCTTTATATGGAGACGAATGAGTTCCTAAAGAATGTTTTGACAAATATTAGTATACATTTAAGATTGAGATTGAGAAAAATTAAAAGAAGTGTGAAATAAAATAAAATAATATTAGAAAAATTAATAAAATATAATTTATTTTTAAATTTTAATTATTTATTTTTTTAATTGACGGGTTGGTGGGTTGACCCGCCAACCCACCATAAAACGGGGTGAGTTCATTTTTCCCACCCATATTTAATGGCGGGTTAACCCGCCCTGTCCCGTTTTTGGCGGGTTGGTGGCGGGGCGGGGCGGGCCAACCAACGTTAAAAGCATGTTTATAGTACTCACATTTAATCAACAACGAAAAACCATTGTTAAAAGTAGGGGGGTGTAAATAGGCTGGATAGAGATAGGCTTTAGCTTAAATAGGTCAGACACATGTAAAATACTTTAGGCATGGCCAGATTCGTTAGCTTGTGCACGCCCAAATTATAAATTTAGCATGACGTATATTTAAAAAACAAAAGTCTTGACATAGACTTGTTAGCCTGTTTAAGCCTACAAGACGTTCAATAATTAAAGAAAATAATTAAAATAATATAATTTTATTATTCAAAACCATTAAAATAATAATTTATTTATTTAATTTAAAATAAATAATATAAAATAGGTCGGCCTATAAGTTTATAGGCCCTCTATGTAAAAGAAAGTCTATGAGATACTTTCTAAATAATTTTTTTAAGATCCGAAACTGTTCTATAATTTAATTCTTTCATTGAGTAGTTAATAATAATAATTTATTCCCCCCTCCTCTCCTTCTACGGTAGTATAGTATAGGATATAGAATCAGATATATTAATTAGCATTTTAATTAACATTTATTTATTTAGAATTAAGAAATCCCTCCCTCCTCGATGTATGTAAGTGACAAAACAAAGATGGATTGGATATTTGGATTGGATTGGGCCCAAAACAAAACAAAACAAAGATGATGCTGCTGAAAATAACACCCGACCCAAGTCCATTCATTGCATTGCTTTTACTCAGTGTAGTGTAGTGTCTGATTGTCAAGTCAAGTGTGGCCCTCTCCAATGCAAATCAATGTAATGTGCTTTGGACACTTGACCACGCGCGCGCTTTTTAGCAGGTAATCTATAATAATTTGATTTCAGCGCAAATATTATAATTTAAAGTTTTATTATAATTAATTAAAGATGGATTGGATTGGGCCAAAACAAAACTGATCAAAATAACCAACCATTGCTCTTAGTCTCTCTCACCTCTCAATGCATAATCCGAAACATGCAGATGCAGTCTCATCTCAGATCACAAATTTACAATTTACAATTTTCAAAGATTTTTCATCTAAAATTGGGCGGGATTTAATTTAATAACACTCACTCATTCCTCTCTTTCTTCTCTCTCTCTCTCTCTCTCTTCTCCACCAAAGAAAAACCACTAAGCCTAGCCCCCTTCTCTTCTCTTCTCTTCTCTTCAATCAAGCTCAGCTCAACTCACAATAAAAATACTGTTGAAGATCTTGTTCAACAAGATAAGCTACCAACTACAAGCAGCTCCTCAACTCACAGGAAAGGAACTTTCTTTCGCCTCTGCTTTTATTTCATTTCATTTCATTTCGTTGGTTCTACCATTTATTTTAAGTGTGTTATTGCGTTTTTTTCTTTTTTCTTTTTGTTTCAGCGACCATAAAACATGTATTTTTATTTGTATTTGTAGCTCAGCTCAAAAAAGACACTGAACAGAGGCATTTCTCCTCTTGATGGCACCCGACTCTGAGCCTCTTGAGTTGAGATTCTTCCCAAAAATCTTCCTTTACTTGCTGCTGAGGATAAGGTAACTTCCGATACCATACCATACCATACCATACCTTTATTTTTTCTTAAATCCTCATTATTAATACTGTACGTCATGTATTTGTTTGTGCTCTATAGTCTATGGTTTATTCATTGTATCTGTATTGTTACTTTTGTTTGTAGTGATAAGTTTTTTATAACTGAATGAAACTTAGAAGCTCAGTTTCAGTTCACTCAGTATTATTACTTTGCCTCTGCTTTTAAAAAGTATATAAGAGGAGCTTAATAGTTGTTTAAGTTTAGTGTGTGATTAATTTGTTATTGAAGACAGTGGGTGATGTTAAATCACTGAGAGGTTTGAACCCATGTATAAAGCAGAGGAGGAGGTAGATGATCAGAATTATCACTGTGCAATTATAAACAATTAAAAAAAATAGACTTACTTGTCAGGTATTAGAGAAAGACAGAATGATGAATCAGATATGCAAAATCAGAAGGATAAAATCCGAGCCCACAGAACGTGTCTCCTTAAGACAATTTGTCCCCTCACTGATGCCTAAGGTAGATGGACACTTGTCTCCCAGGATAGAACGGATTTCGTCTGAAGAGTGGCGGCACTACCAGTCAACAGCCCAAACGAACACAACAAAATGCCAGAGGAAACTACACCGGAGTATGAAAAGGAACATGCAAAACCGGAAGGAGAAAAATTTCGGCAGAGTTTCAGTGCAGAAAAATTGGATCCATTTTATGAAGGTGTCAGTGTCTATTTATAGACAACGTAAAGTCACGTTCCAAAAGGCACCTATTCGATGACGAAACAACACATCCGTTGGACACGAAAAGACACATTCGTTCGACACGAAAAGACACATTCGTTCAACACGAAAAGACACCCATTCAAGGATGAAACAACATGTCCGTTAGGATGAAACAACATGTCCATTAGGATGAAACAACACATCGTTTAGGATGAAAAGATACATCTGTTTGTCGACGAAAAGGCACACCTTTTCACTACCAAACTTCTTATTCATAACCAATAGATTGTCTATACAATTTATATATATATATATATAAATTCCAACAATCCCCCACATGGATAAGAAGTCAAATCACCGTGACAAAAAATGCATAAGAGTATAAATGCAAAGTGTAATTTCCTCAACGAGAAACAACTGCATCGAGACAGGTGGAGTTACCTTTGAACCTTCTCTAGTGAAAACCTATCGGATATACTCGGTCAATCGGTGGTCTAGGTCGACTTGAACCGTCAACCTTTAGTGTATACCTAGACAATAGGAGTCACACAATTGCTTCTCTAGCATTGTTGGTCCTTTGTTGCGCCCATTTTGGCCGTGGGTCACCTGCCTGGTTCTGCGAGTGTTTTAGAGAATCGGCCTTTGAAAAATTCTCATAGAAGCGGCCCTCACTTCACACTCACATAGGTGATTTCTTTTGATGTAACTCACTATACATCATCTGAACACAACAGATTAAGAAATCATTAAAAGCCTAAATGCTTACCCTCATAATACACTGTCTTGTCTTAGGAATGAGTATGAGTTTAAAAACTCCACAGTGTTTGAACAGTCGACCATCACTTAGTTGTCTCTTTGAACCTAGTTCATGGGATCTCCACTCTTCTAGGTAGAGTTACCGCAATGCTCAACAATTGATAGGCCTTAAACCCATTCCTTTCGACAAATTTTCAACCAACTCTCTAAGAATCCCTTTGGTTAACGGATCCGCTATGTTCTCTTTAGACTTAACATAGTCAATTGTAATAATTCCATTCGAGAGTAGTTGTCTTACGGTATCATGTCTACGACGTATGTGTCTAGACTTACCGTTATACATGACGTTCTTGGCCCTTCCAATAGCTATTGGGCTATCACAATGTATGCATACAGATGGTACCGGTTTTGGCCAATTAGGAACATCCTCAATAAAGTTACGAAGCCATTCGGCTTCTTCACCGGCTTTATCTAAAGCAATAAATTCTGCTTCCATGGTTAACCTTGCAATGCAGGTCTGCTTGGATGATTTCCAAGACACACAGCACCTCCACCAAGGGTGAACACATATCCACTTGTGGATCTAGTGTCGTTAGAGCCGGTGATCCAATTTACATCATAATACCCTTCTATAACTGCGGGGTATTTCTCGTAATGCAAAGCAAAATTTTGAGTATACTTCAGGTATCCCAAAACTCTTACCATAGCTTTCCAATGATTTTCATTTGGATTACTAGTAAAGCGACTTAACAGACTTACTGCATAAGCAATATCAGGTCTGGTGCAGTTCATAACATACATCAGGCTTCCCAACACTTGAGCATATAGCTTTTGTGTTGTAGCTTTACCAGTGTTCTTTAGTAAACTAAGATTACAATCGACAGGGTTCCTCACAGGAGTTATATTCAAACTTTTGAATTTCTCAAGAACCTTAGCTATATAGTGAGCCTGTGATAAGGCCAACCCTGCAGATGTTCTATGGATTTTAATACCTAGGATAACGTCTGCTATCCCCATATCTTTCATATCAAACTTACTATTAAGTAACTGTTTAGTAGCTTTAATCATTTGATTATTACTACCCATGATCAACATGTCGTCTACATAAAGACAGACAATGACAAATCCTTTTTCAGTATTTCGAACATAGACACATTTGTCACACTCATTGATTCGAAATCCATTTGTCAAATTTCGCATGCCATTGCTTTGGAGCTTGCTTTAACCCGTAAAAAGGATTTTATTAAGCGACAAACTTTCCGTTCTTGTCCTGGAACAACAAAACCCTCAGGTTGTTCTAAATATATCTCTTCTTCCAGGTCGCCGTTTAAGAAGGCGGTCTTAACATCCATTTGATGTATTTGTAATCCATTCAATGCAGCTACCGCGATCAACATCCTAATGGATGTGATCCTTGTAACCGGTGAATAAGTATCGAAATAATCGAGACCTTCACGTTGCCTGTAGCCTTTTACCACAAGCCTTGCTTTATATTTATCAATAGTGCCATTCTCTTTCATTTTTCTTTTGAAAACCCACTTACTTCCTAAAGGCTTATTGCCAGGAGGAAGGTTTACCAATTCCCAAGTGTGGTTGGACAAGATAGACTCTATCTCACTATTGATAGCCTCTTCCCAGAATGGTCCTTCCGGGGACGTTATAGCTTCCTTAGACGTTCGAGGCTCATTTTCTAATAAATATGTCATAAAATCATGTCCAAAGGATGTGGCGGTCCTTTGCCTCTTGCTACGTCTAGGTTCATCTTTTACATCCTCTACAGGATCAATATTAGTTGTAGCATCCCGAGGTATCACAACCTGGTCATCATTATTACCATTTGATTCTTGTATTTTCTTATACGGAAATACGTCTTCAAAGAAAGTAACTTCCCTTGACTCAATAACCGTATTAACTTGTATGTCTGAGACATCAGATTTATAAACTAGAAACCGATAAGCACTACTATTAAGTGCATAACCGATGAATACACAATCCACGGTTTTAGGTCCGATTTTCAACTTCTTAGGTTTAGGAACCGCAACCTTAGCCAAGCACCCCCACACTCTAAAATATTTCAGGGATGACTTCTTTCCTTTCCATATGTCGTATGGTATGCTCTTTGTCAAACACCCCCACACTTCAAGATAATTCAAGGTAGGCTCCCTACCTTTCCATATTTCATAGGGGGTGTTCTTAATTTTTCTTGTGGGGTACTTTATTGATTGTACACTTTATCATTAAAATGATTTTCCCCCACAAACCAGACGTCAACAACATCATTTCATTTAATGTCTGGTTCTTTCTCTCAGCAATACTATTGGATTCTGAAGCATAAGGAGCCATCTTTTGGTATGTAATACCAAACTTTAAACAAAATTTCTCGAAGGGGCATCATACTCTCCCCACTAGATTGCTCCTTATGCCTTTAATTTTCTTACTGAACATTACCATAAAATAATATACAATTATTATGTCATTGACAACATTTAAAGCCATCACATTGACTTTGATCATGCCATGACTAAGATAGCTCTTTCCACGTTCATATAATACAGAATATTTCATTGGACATAAAACTTTTATATCCATCTTTAACACAGTGGAATTAAGAAAGAATTATCACTGGCTATCATAAAATCAAAATCGTTAAACATATATGGAGAGACTTTATGACTCTACAAAAATTGAATATATCTCACCATAAACTTCATGTTAACCATAAAATAATACACAACCAGCATATCATTTATGACATCCAAATCATAGGTAATTGAATCCAATGCAATACATAATTAATTTCCACATTTAAATCACATCTCAATTAATGCAATTAATCACAATGCATTCATACACATAAACGAGTAATGACACTCATTAGTTGCTTCATATATATTCATTCAAAGAAATCGAGAGATTTCCCACGAAATAAATGTATTAATTCTCCAATGGATCATCATCACGATATCCATTCGATGCATCATTATCAACGTATTATAGATATTAAAACGCATCCATTTGTCCTCAGATTACTTGAATGACAACAAGCAATGCTAATTCACTTGACATATTCTAAAATGCCAAAAACTTAGTATACCACCTACAGTGGCGTGGTGGTTACATTCACATAAGAAATAAAATCACACTCCAATGGCCAAAAGGTTTCTAACCTTGGTTCCTCAAAAGATGATAGTACATCACACTTGCCACCAGGACACCCATAACGTTGGGTGTAATAATTATCACCTTTATAAATGATGTTTGTCCATATCCCAACATAGTTGGATTCATATCATGTAAGAAAACCCAATAACCGATTACATGATGGAGGCTACGTAATAACTGTCACAACTTAAATTTAAATAATGAAGTATCAAACCAAGATAAAACAAGGAAAATGCTCCAGCAGCAAGTTATAAAATAGATAGTTAATAAACTGCCATTTTTTTTCCTTTAAATTCAAAAGATGCAATGTTTCAAAGAAACATTTTCAATCTGCAAGAGGTTGACACCAAATCAAGGTTTGAAATTTAATTTCCAATCATAAATTCAATGCCATAAATGCATTTACTATTTCGAAGTTGAGTTTGTCAAATCCGTAAATGTTACAGATGCCATGTATAAAAGAATAGAACCAGAATTTCCATTTTTTTTTTAAAAAGGCAACTTCCTTCGACCTTAAAGGTATTGAAACAGGCCATATAAACATATATATAAATTGCCAGCCATGCATGGAATTGATAACCGAGACTCATTCAATGGTTATTATTAACCGTAAACCTTCATAATATAATAATATATGCATAGAATTCTTCGGTTGCAATAAACCGCTGTGCACAAGCATTTAATAAAGTCACTTGGCTTTCATATATATAGATAGATATGAAAACCGTTTCATTGTTTACAGTACGAAAGAAAAAGAAAAAACAACCCATTCCTTTCGACAAATTTTCAACCAACTCTCTAGGAATCCCTTTGGTTAACGGATCCGCTATGTTTTCCTTAGACTTAACATAGTCAATTGAAATGATTCCATTCGAGAATAGTTGTCTTACGGTATCATGTCTTCGACGTATGTGTCTAGACTTACCGTTATACATGACGTTCTTGGCCCTTCCAATAGCTGCTTGGCTATCACAATGTATGCATACGGATGGTACCGGTCTTGGCCAATTAGGAACATCCTCAATAAAATTACGAAGCCATTCGGCTTCTTCACCGGCCTTATCTAAAGCAATAAATTCTGCTTCCATGGTTGACCTTGCAATGCAGGTTTGCTTGGACGATTTCCAAGACATAGCACCTCCACCAAGGGTAAACACATATCCACTTGTGGATCTAGTGTCGTTAGAGCCGGTGATCCAATTTGCATCACAATACCCTTCTATAACCGCAGGGTATTTCTCGTAATACAAAGCATAATTCTGAGTATACTTCAAGTATCCCAAAACTCTTACCATAGCTTTCCAATGATTCTCATTTGGATTACTGGTAAAGCGACTTAACAGACTTACTGCATAAGCAATATCAGGTCTGGTGCAGTTCATAACATACATAAGGCTTCCCAACACTTGAGCATATAGCTTTTGTGCTGTAGCTTTACCAGTGTTCTTTAATAAACTCAAATTAGAATCTACAGGTTCCTCACAGGAGTTATATTCAAACTCTTGAATTTCTCAAGAACCTTAGCTATATAGTGAGCCTGTGATAAGGCCAACCCTGTAGATGTTCTATGGATTTTAATACCTAGGATAACGTCTGCTATCCCCATATCTTTCATATCAAACTTACTTTTAAGTAATTGTTTAGTAGCATTAATCATTTGATTATTACTACCCATGATCAACATGTCGTCTACATAAAGAAAGACAATGGCAAAACCTTTTTCAGTATTTCAAACATAGACACATTTGTCACATTCATTAATTCGAAATTCATTTGACAACATAACTTTGTCAAATTTCTCATGCAATTGTTTTGGAGCTTGCTTTAACCCGTAAAGGGATTTTAATAAGCGACAAACTTTCCGTTCTTGTCTTGGAACAACAAAACCTTCAGGTTGTTCTAAATATATCTCTTCTTCCAGGTCGCCGTTTAAGAAGGCAGTCTTAACATCCATTTGATGTATTTGTAATCCATTCAATGCAGCTACCGCGATCAACATCCTAATAGATGTGATCCTTGTAACCGGTGAATAAGTATCGAAAAATCGAGACCTTCACGTTGCCTGTAACCTTTTACCACAAGCCTTGCTTTATATTTATCAATAGTGCCATTCTCTTTAATTTTTCTTTTGAAAACCCACTTACTTCCTAAAGGCTTATTGCCAGGAGGAAGATTTACCAATTCCCAAGTGTGGTTGGACAAGATAGATTCTATCTCACTATTGATAGCTTATTCCCAGAATGGTCTTTCCGGGGACGTTATAGCTTCCTTATACGTCCGAGGCTCATTTTCAAATAGATATGTCATAAAATCAGGTCCAAAGGACGTGGCGGTCCTTTGCCTCTTGCTACGTCTAGGTTCATCTTCTACATCATCTACAGGATCAGTATCAGTTGTAGCATGATTATTTGGCAGTAAGTTTTTCAGTAATCCTTTCCTTGGAGTAAGCTAATATACTTATTTGGCATCTCTCGAAAACTGAACAAATCAAAATTCAAATTTTCCTTAATTCGATCATGATTAATTTGGTCTCATGAGAGCTGGAAGCTGCCCAATTGGTCCCAACTGTGTCTTCCATTCGCTGCCAAAAATGGAACAATGATGCCTTTTTCCATTCCTGTGAAAACTCTGGGTTTTTTTTTTGTATTGCAAAAGTATATGTTTGCTGTATTTTTCCAATTGCTGTATTTTTTTGTTCAACATTATTTTGAATGCTTTCTCAAATACTCTTCCTAATCTGTAGTGCACTGGAGTAGATGTCATGGCATTATTGTTAATGAAGTCTGACACATTTGTATGTTCTTTTGATTGCAGAGGTTGTACCTAGAAAAATTCTTCAATTGATGAAGGCTGAGAAGCATCTTACTAGGGCGCATGTGGCCAGCCATCTGCAGGTATTTTTTTCTTTTCCTTTCTGCTTTAATTTCATAAAACCATAGTTTTTCATTTATAGAACTTTATTTGTTTTTTAATTGCTGCAGAAATAAAGACTTCGACTGAAAAGAATCAGGTCTAAGGCAACCCAGCAAGTCAGTCCTTTTAAATATCCTCTTCATCTGGTGAGATGATTAGTCCTAGGCAAACAAGTAATATTGTTCCATTTCAGGGGTTGGCTGACCAAAGCCAGGATGGTAGTTATGCTTCACATCTTACCAATTTAAGCTCAATAGGCTCAATCTTAAATGAAGACTTGGACTTGGACATTGATTCTGACTTTGATCTTTATGATCCTACACAAATGATTAACTCGGATTATTACACAAATGATTGACTCGGATTATTTGTTGTCTATGTAGTTGATAACACCAATTATTTGTTGTCTATGTAGTTGTAAATGGGATTCAAATTTAATTCGTTGGCTTCCCAGATTTGTTCTCTACTGAGATTGACCTCCATTCATTTGTATTTTCTTTGAGTTTGTATAACCAACAAGTCACGTAACCATGCATTCTTTCTATTTTTATACTTTTATTTTCACTATTGTTCTTGTTTGGTTAATAATTAGACTGATCAACATCGACATTTTTTGTGAATGATTGAACAAGATTATTTGTAAAGACTGATGAGTCTAATGTGGATGAAAAATTTAGCTTTCTAAAATTTTTGTGAATGATACCGAAGTGTCAATTACTAGTATAAATGTCCATAGATTATTCAATATGTTAATGTTTTTGAGTTATATAAGAGGAGTAGATAACTCTTTGGATCATATAGCCTCAAATTATGATTGAGCAGGGTTACATAAAAGGGACAAGAGTAAAGGGGGTAAAATTGTTCTATTTACATGTTTCAGCAAGTGCTTACAGTGGTACTTACATGTAATTGACCTATGAAGGAGCATCAACATGAATCAAACTCACGACGATTTAGTAAAAATTATCAACAAGGAGTAATTACTCTACCTAATTGATAAAAACATATATGACGTAAGAAGATGACAAATATATATGATACATGGACATGTATAGAGATGACACTAGTCCACTACCATATTCTGAAACAGAAATGTCTTAATAATACATATATATATATATATATATATATATATATATATATATATATATAAGGTGGAGAAAATTCTAGATATTTGTGCTCGCTTATAGATCTAGATTACTGAATAACTGTTGTTTTAAATCCATGATTTGTTTGGTGGAAAGAGAGAAAATTTATTTATTTTATCATAAGCATTTCTTCAAAATTATAAGGTTGTCTATTTATTTTTTTAGTCCTCTTTTTTAAATTTTAAAGGGAAAATATTTAGTTACAAAAAAAAAGGGAAAATATTTTTTATTTTAAAGGACATGATTTTATATTATTCTAAATAAAATTATATCGTTTTAATATATATTTAATGATTTTTAATATTTTCTTTCCTCTGTATAATTAGAAGCAGAGAGACCTAAAATAAAAGTCATCTAATTTAAAATGACAATTAATTGTTTACAAAAAAAAATGACAATTAATTTTTCCAATTTAAAATGTGTAAATTTTATAAAAGGGTATGAGACACCGTGTAGGTGTGCATTTAAAACTCAGCAATACTTGTATTTTAGGAAAAAAAGGAAAAGAAGAATGTTCACTTTAATTATGCATGTGTACGAGGTTAGCTGTGTATACTATGTAGGCTATTTGACCATTTTTGGGCTTTATCATGTGTATTTTCAGAGATGATCTTCAAGGTAAAGTGGCTGGGATTGAAAGTGTAAATTATCTCGAATCCAGTACTTGATTCTTGAAAGGTAAAAATGATTGAAATTATTAGGTGTGGTGGGACTTATGCTATCCGCTAGGGGTGATAATAAGGCCAAGGGCCTATCAGGGGCCTTAGGCCAGGCCCGTTTCGGCTCGGCTCGTCTTTTTTTATTATTAAGCCCAAACTTATACTCATGCAAAAGCTTTTTTATTTAAAAGGCCTCAGGCTTTCATAGCCAAGCTCGGCCTTGAAGCCTTGGAGGCTGGCCCGTATACATTAAATTTATTTATTTTTTATATTTTTATATTAATCTTTTCAACATCCTTTTCTCAGTTTTCTGTCTCTGCTCTATCTCTTCTCCCCGATCTAAGTCATCGTCCCACCAACAGGTAAATGAAGTCATGTTCATCATCTATTTTTATAAGCCATGCGGATTCCACGGCTTATAATGATGCTTATGGCGGCGACCGTGGAAGAAAAATTAATGTAAAATGTGGAAGAAAATTTTTTGGTGGGGTTCAAAACTAGTGTAAAAAATCTAGAATATTAAGAAATGTGGAAGAAAATTTAATGTAAAAAATCTAGAATGTGGAAGAAAATTAAGAAAAAGCAACGTAAAATAAAGTAAAGGTGATGTTGTTATTTTGATTTTTTAATATTAATGTTTTTTTATTATAAAAGAAACAACTATTATTTTCTTACAAAAAAATACATATCAGTGCATGATTAATGGGCTGAATACGGCTACAAATTGGAATGTAAGGTTTTTATTTTTAATAAATAAACAGGCCACAGGCTTGAGACAGGTTTTTATTTTTTGTAAACGAACCAGGCCACAGGCTAATATTATATTCGTAACAGGTAACAGGCTAAGGCCAGTCTGACACGTTTAAATACAGGCTTGGCCCGTTAAGATCAAAGCTCGGCTCGGCTCGGCCCGTTAACACCCCTACTATCTGCCACATGATCTTTCTCATTTTTGGTGTTTATTTTTCAAACGTCCTTTTATTTTTCCATTTGGATGGTTTATATTTCTATCTAAGTTTTGAATTTCGATGATGCAGATTCTGCAAAGGACAGAGATATTTTCTGAATTCACTGTCCCCATCCTTTACTTTCACCTCAACTTCATCAAGCACTTTCATAACTCATAGCTATATGTTGAATTGCGAATTGGGTCAACCACATTCCGCTATGGTGGGATGATAGAAAATAATGACAAAGGAAAGAAGCTAGACGAAAATTGCTAATGAAATCAACAGCTAAATAAAATAAAGGCAATAATGGTGAATCTCATACCATTGAAAATAAGCCTAAAGCTATTTTGTTGGTTATTACTCTAAAGTAGCAAATGCATAATTAATGTAACGAATTTATGTTAAAGTGAGGAATAACAAAGTGGCAATAGTTTTCCTAGTTTCTCATGTTGCAGAAGAAATTATTCCTCTTCTGCATACCCATTAAATATACGGGACTCATTATATTAAAGAAAAAAGATGGATGAGACATTTTTATGAGTCTGTAATAGGGGAATAGTTTCTCCGGAGAAATCAATTTCCATTCAATTATATGACAACATGGTTTATTTTATCTCATTGATTGCTTGTCTTGGAGGATTACGTAAAGATTTTTTGTTCTTTCCATTATAGTTGATTATATAGTGTAGAAGTTGGGAGCGGTAGATGGATCAGGGATGGAAATTTCAGATAAGGTTTTGGTGATGCCTGTTTGCTACTGTCACAATTTTAATTAATGACAAATGATTGACTTATATGAAATTTTGGCTCGTGGACAGGCCCTATCTCGTGGGATTATATAAGTTTTTGGCTCATGCAGGCTTTTTTATTTGTAGGATTTTTTGCCTTAACTCGTGCGAGCTAGGGCCTAACAGGAAGAGATAGCCTGTTTTGATGACTCTACTTTATATGTAAATTTAGGGGTGACAATATGGGTTGAGCACGACGGCAGTGGCGCCCACCAACCCACTTCAACCCGCCCCGCCTAGAAGTGGGTCAAAACGGGTTGACCCGTCGGGTTATATATATATATATATTACAATTAAGTAGTATTTCATTTGTCATTAAATTTTTGTGATATCCAATTTTTTTTTTACATTAGTACTTCTTAGAAAAAATAAAGAATAACAATTTTATTTATGACAAATGTTATCTTTATATGGAGACGAATGAGTTCCTAAAGAATGTTTTGACAAATATTAGTATACATTTAAGATTGAGATTGAGAAAAATTAAAAGAAGTGTGAAATAAAATAAAATAACATTAGAAAAATTAATAAAATATAATTTATTTTTAAATGTTAATTATTTATTTTTTTAATTGACGGGTTGGTGGGTTGACCCGCCAACCCACCATAAAACGGGGTGAGTTCATTTTTCCCACCCATATTTAATGGCGGCCCTGTACCGTTTTTGGCGGGTTGGTGGCGGGGCGGGCCAACCAACGTTAAAAGCATGTTTATAGTACTCACATTTAATCAACAACGAAAAACCATTGTTAAAAGTAGGGGGGGTGTAAATAGGCTGGATAGAGATAGGCTTTAGCTTATATAGGTCAGACACATGTAAAATACTTTAGGCATGGCCAGATTCGTTAGCTTCTGCACGCCCAAATTATAAATTTAGCATGACGTATATTTAAAAAACAAAAGTCTTGACATAGACTTGTTAGCCTGTTTAAGCCTACAAGACGTTCAATAATTAAAGAAAATAATTAAAATAATATAATTTTATTATTCAAAACCATTAAAATAATAATTTATTTATTTAATTTAAAATAAATAATATAAAATAGGTCGGACTATAAGTTTATAGGCCCTCTATGTAAAAGAAAGTCTATGAGATACTTTCTAAATAATTTTTTTAAGATCCGAAACTGTTCTATAATTTAATTCTTTCATTGAGTAGTTAATAATAATAATTTATTCCCCCCTCCTCTCCTTCTACGGTAGTATAGTATAGGATATAGAATCAGATATATTAATTAGCATTTTAATTAACATTTATTTATTTAGAATTAAGAAATCCCTCCCTCCTCGATATATGTAAGTGACAAAACAAAGATGGATTGGATATTTGGATTGGATTGGGCCCAAAACAAAACAAAACAAAGATGATGCTGCTGAAAATAACACCCGACCCAAGTCCATTCATTGCATTGCTTTTACTCAGTGTAGTGTAGTGTCTGATTGTCAAGTCAAGTGTGGCCCTCTCCAATGCAAATCAATGTAATGTGCTTTGGACACTTGACCACGCGCGCGCTTTTTAGCAGGTAATCTATAATAATTTGATTTCAGCGCAAATATTATAATTTAAAGTTTTATTATAATTAATTAAAGATGGATTGGATTGGGCCAAAACAAAACTGATCAAAATAACCAACCATTGCTCTTAGTCTCTCTCACCTCTCAATGCATAATCCGAAACATGCAGATGCAGTCTCATCTCAGATCACAAATTTAAAATTTACAATTTTCAAAGATTTTTCATCTAAAATTGGGCGGGATTTAATTTAATAACACTCACTTATTCCTCTCTTTCTCTTCTCTCTCTCTCTTCTCTTCTCTTCTCTTCAATCAAGCTCAGCTCAACTCACAATAACAATACTGTTGAAGATCTTGTTCAACAAGATAAGCTACCAACTACAAGCAGCTCCTCAACTCACAGGAAAGGAACTTTCTTTCGCCTCTGCTTTTATTTCATTTCATTTCATTTCGTTGGTTCTACCATTTATTTTAAGTGTGTTATTGCATTTTTTTCTTTCTTTTTTCTTTTTGTTTCAGCGACCATAAAACATGTATTTTTATTTGTATTTGTAGCTCAGCTTAAAAAAGACACTGAACAGAGGCATTTCTCCTCTTGATGGCACCCGACTCTGAGCCTCTTGAGTTGAGTTTCTTCTCAAAAATCTTCCTTTACTTGCTGCTGAGGATAAGGTAACTTCCGATACCATACCATACCATACCTTTATTTTTTCTTAAATCCTCATTATTAATATTGTACGTCATGTATTTGTTTGTGCTCTATAGTCTATGGTTTATTCATTGTATCTGTATTGTTACTTTTGTTTGTAGTGATAAGTTTTTTATAACTGAATGAATCTTAGAAGCTCAGTTTCAGTTCACTCAGTATTATTACTTTGCCTCTGCTTTTAAAAAGTATATAAGAGGAGCTTAATAGTTGTTTAAGTTTAGTGTGTGATTAATTTAAAGAGAAGAAAATAAATAAAAATATGGATTTGAAAAATTTCTTAATAAGATTGAAGTTTAATTGCGCTGTTTGTGTTACTTTATTTAGGGAATAGGAGAGATGCTAGACTACTGTTCTGTTGATCGAAGATCAGAGTCAGATCCTCAGAGCACCTAATGTTGTGATTTGACAAGAGAGCTTTATTGGTTATTAATTGCGCACTTCTTATTTTTTTTTTGCTTCCTTGCTTCTCTCCTGAGCTCCTACCTTTCTCTCTCTCTCTCTACGTGTCTCTCTCTTTCACTTTCTCAAAATCTTGGCTTCTTAGGGAATTTTGAAGCTTTTTTTGTTTCCAAAAAATGATAGTGTTATTATATTAAAACTATCTAGCTGTGCTGTGTAGCACTGTATCATTCATTCACCTATTCTGTAGTCTATAATCCTTGTATCTTTTCCCCCAAAGAGAGTCCTTGCTACTGATATCGATGTATTCTCTTGTTTACTCGTACATATATGTTTTCATTGTTTAATTTTAATTTTCACTGGCATCTAGCTTAAACGTAAAAAATGTAATTTAATTGGGCGGGATTTAATTTAATTACACTCACTCATTCCTCTCTTTCTTCTCCCTCTCTCTCTTCTCCACCAAAGAAAAACCCTAAGCCCCCTCTTCTCTTCTCTTCTCACCCTTCAATCAAATCACAAAAATGGTTGGTTACCTTTTCTTTTCGTTATCTTCTCTTCCTTCTAAACAAACGATTCATTGAATCTGACTTGAATGAATGTTCTTCTTCAAGTTTTCTTTCTTTCTTTCAATCAAATCACAAAAATGGTGGTTACCTTTGGCAGATGCTCAGCTCAACTCACAATAACAATACTGTTGAAGATCTTGTTCAACAAGATAAGCTACCAACTACAAGCAGCAGCTCAACTCACAGGAAATGAACTTTCTTTCGCCTCTGCTTTCATTTCATTTCATTGGTTCTTCCATTTTTTTTAAGTGTGTTATTGCGTTTTTTTTCTTTCTTTTTTTTTGTTTCAGCGACCATAAAACATGTATTTCTTTTTGTATTTGTAGCTCAGCTCAAAAAAGACACTGAACAGAGGCATTTCTGAGCTAGTCCTCTTGATGGCCCCCGACACTGAGCCTCTTGAGTTGAGATTCTTCTCAATAATCTTCCTTTACTTGCTGCTGAATGCTGAGGATAAGGTAACTTCCCCTCCATACCATGTCATACCTTTATTTTTTCTTAAATCCTCATTATTAATACTGTACGTGTCATGTATGTATATTTGTTTGTGCTCTATGATGGTTCATTCATTGTATCTGTCTGTATTATTACTTTTGTTTGTAGTGTTAAGTTTCTTATATATAACTGAATGAATCTTAGAAGCTCTGTTTCGATTCACTCAGTATTATTACTTTTTGCCTCTGCTTTTAAAAACATGCATGTATATAAGAGGAGGTTAATTAATAGTTGTTTAAGTTTAGTGTGTGATTAATTTAAAGAGAAGAAAATAAATAAATAAATGAATTTGAAAAATTTTCTTAATAAGATTGAAGTTTAATTGCACTGTTTGTGTTACTTTATTTGGGGAATAGGAGAGATGCTAGACTATTGTTCTGTTGATCAGAGATCAGAGTCAGAGTCAGATCCTCAGAGCACCTAATTTGTGATTTGACAAGAGAGCTTTATTTGGTTCCTTGCATCTCTCCTGAGCTTTTCCACTTCCTACCTTTCTATACGTGTCTCTCTCTTTCACCTTTCTCAAAAACTTGGCTTCTTATGGAATTTTGAATCTTTTTTCTTTCCAAAAATGATAGTGTGATATTATCAAATTATTAATAAAGATTGAAGATGAAGAATATTATTATTATTTTTTTTAAATTCTAAACATATTAAATAGTATATCATTTTTTTTTTAATTTTAAACAATTGTAGTTAAAATCCCTGCTGCCATGACTCCATTGATTATTATATTAAAACTATCTAGCTGTGCTGTGTAGCCCTGTATCATTCATTCACCTATTCTGTAGTTTATAATCTCTGGTGTCATGCATAGTCTTTCGTTTTTTCCCTACAGAGAGAGTCCTTTGCTCCTGATATCGATGTATTCTCTTGTTTATAAGGATGGTAGTATGAGATTAAAGTTTATTTGGGGAATAGGAGAGAGATACTACTTTTCTGTTGATCAGAGATCAGAGCCATTAATTGCTTTTGTCAGTCCTCATTTCACCTAATGTGAAAGTTGTGATTTGACAAGAGAGCTTGCTTTTATTTTTTTGCGTCCACTCTTCTCTCTTAAGCTTTTCCGCTTCCTACCTTTCTATCTCTACGTGTCTCTCTCTTTCACCTTTCTCAAAAACTTATTGCTGCGATCTGTCCATTCTCTCTCAGTTTACATTATCTTTGGACACTCATTTCACTTCCATAGATCCATTGTCTTCAGTTCACCGAAACCGCCACCACCTACCCCATTATATTACAGATCAGAACCACTCTCTTCTTTGCATGTGCACCCAACAAACAACTAGTGTTTTTTTACATGATAATGATGAGGCGTTTCAAAATAGTGTTTATGTTATTGTTTTCTCAAAACATTTCCAGAGAAAATAGTGTTTACTATTTTCTCTGGAAATGTTTTAAGGAGGTAATAATGGAGCGGAGCAGAACCAAATATACCAAGGTCCTGCCAGTGTTCTGTGGTGTAGATCCCTCAGAAGTATACCAACTATACCAAATATACCAACTGAAGTAGTCACGTCTCTGGTAAGTAAGTACCTCTTCTTCATTCTGTATTATGTTGTGATTGTGGGGACACAACCAATAGAACTCTAAGATTGTCTTCTCTCAATCTTCTTTGCATTTCTGTTTTTTTTTTTGGGGGGTAAATAATGTTCATTGCATTTTAATCCTCGTTTAAGCGTCTGTTGAATTTTTTCTAAATGGTGGTATCAATAACCAAAGTTTCTTTAAAGTCATCTAGATTAAGGTCTTTGTAAATGCTTCTTCTCAAGCTTTCTTCTGTTACTCTTGTTTAAAAGGTGTTAGCATTTAGTAAAGCCAATTTTTTAATAAATATTATTATTATTATATTTATTTTAGTGTCAATCGCGGGTTTTTTTATTAAATTAATCAAAGTAATTAGTCAAAATATAATGAATTATATATATATATATATATTGTTATGAATTTTTTCTCAACCCAATCATGTCTCATATTTTTAATAATTAAAATGAATTTTATTTCCTTAAAATTAGAATATATATTTCTCAGCTGTCCATCCACACATATATTTTTTAATATGTATATACATTAGCTAATATAAATTAGTAAATATAATAAATTTTAAGAGTAGCTAAATTAGAACTTCAGAGGGACGGAAATAACTTACGAGTTAAGAGTTAAGAGAATACAACGGTCATCATAGTTTTGCCGCCAAAAAATATAAATTAAAAATTTTCTTTCTCTCTTTTCACTCTTCTTAAGGTTTTCTCAGGGTTTCTTTCTCTGTTTTCTTAAGGTTTTCTTAGGGTTTCTTTCTCTGTTTTCACTCCTTCTTAAAGTTTTCTTGGTTTCTTTGGGTTTCCTAGTTTCTTTCTCTTGTTCTTGCTTGTTACTTTCTCTTGTTCTTGGATTGTTTTATCAAGACAATGGAATTGGTGAATATGGGAGATGGGATGCAAGTAGATGATGACCCATGGGTTTCTTGCTGATATTTCTTGCTGATATTCGATTGTGTTCTTTTTTCTTTTCTTTTTTCTTTTCTTGAAAATACAGTATGTTTCTTTTTTCTTCTTGAAAATAGAAGATTGAGGGTGTGGCTTGTCAATACCATAAGAAATATATGTTTCTTTCTTTCTTTTTCTTTATTATTCTAGCAATATTGAGGGTGTGGCTTTTCCATTATGTTCTTGCTTTTCTTTTCTTTTTATTTCGTTTTTCTTTTCTTTTTTCTTTTCTTGAAAATACAGTATGTTTCTTTTTTTTTTCTTGAAAATAGAAGATTGAGGGTGTGGCTTGTCAACAGTTGCTTGTCAATACCATACGAAATATATATGTTTCTTTCTTTATTTTTCTTTATTATTCTAGCAATATTAAGGGTGTGGCTTTTCCATTATGTTCTTGCTTTTCTTTTCTTTTTATTTCGTTTCTTTTTTTTCTTGATAACTGTGGATGTTCGATTGTATGCTTTTGTTTCTGTCTGCCCAGACATCATATTCTTGCTGATATTCGACTGTGTTCTTTTTTCTTTTCTTGAAAATACAGTATGTTTCTTTTTTTTCTCTTGAAAATAGAAGATTGAGGGTGTGGCTTGTCAACAGTTGCTTGTCAATACCATACGAAATATATATGTTTCTTTCTTTCTTTTTCTTTATTATTCTGGCAATATTGAGGGTGTGGTTTTTCCATTATGTTCTTGCTTTTCTTTTCTTTTGATTTCGTTTTTCTTTTCTTGAAAATACAGTATGTTTCTTTTTTTTTCTTGAAAATAGAAGATTGAGGGTGTGGCTTGTCAACAGTTGCTTGTCAATACCATATGAAATATATGTTTCTTTCTTTCTTTTTCTTTATTATTCTGGCAATATTGAGGGTGTGGCTTTTCCATTATGTTCTTGCTTTTCTTTTCTTTTGATTTCGTTTCTTTTTTTTTCTTGAAAACTGTGGATGTTCGATTGTATGCTTTTGTTTCTGTCTGCCCAGACATCATATTACTAGACTATTAACTGGTTTTTTTGTTTTTTAAGTTTGTAAATTTGATTTTGTCTAGTTGAGTTTGTTAATTTTTTCAGTTGGTGTTTTATTTAACAAAACTAACATTGGATATATTAAGATATGTGGGTTTTCTATTTTATTTATTTTTTAAATATCTATGGTTTCGATTGGAATGATAACATGTTGGTTTTTCATCATGTTGAAGATGATGATAGAGCTGAGAAGATGGAAGAGGATGAAGATGAGGATGAAGCTGAGATGATGGAAGAAGATGAGGATGAATATGGGAGATGGGATGCAATGGGAGATGGGATGCAAGTAGAAGAGGATGAAGCTGAGAAGATGGAAGAGGATGAAGATGAGGACGAAGCTGAGATGATGGAAGAAGATGAGGATGAATAAGGGAGATGGGATGCAATGGGAGATGAGATGCAAGTAGATGAGGATGAAGATGAGAAGATGGAAGAGGATGAAGATGAGGATGAAGCTGAGATGATGGAAGAAGATGAGGATGAATATGGGAGATGGGATGCAATGGGAGATGATGACCCAACCAGCCTGTATTGTTTGGCAACACTCCTACAAAGGTGTCAATACCTAGGTATGGTACTTCTGCCCTTTCTTTTCTTTTCTTTTCTTTTATTTTTTTCTTGAAAATGTTTGATTATATGCTGATATTTCTTGCTTGAAAAGATTGAGTATGTGGGTTTCTTGCTGATATTCGACTGTGTTCTTTCCTTTCCTTTTTTTTTCTTGAAAATAGAGATTGAGGGTGTGGCTTGTCTTTTGTCAATACCATATGAAATATATGTTTCTTTCTTTCTTTTTCTTTATTATTCTGGCAATATTGAGGGTGTGGCTTTTCCATTATGTTCTTGCTTTTCTTTTCTTTCGATTTCGTTTCTTTTTTTTCTTGATAATACAGTGGATGTTCGATTGTGTGCTTTTGTTTCTGTCTGCCCAGACATCTTATTACTGGACTATTAACTGGTTTTTTTGTTTTTTGATTTTGTCTAGTTGAGTTTGTTAGTTTTTTCAGTTGGTGTTTTATTTAACAAAACTAACATTGGATATATTTAGATATGTGGGTTTTCCATTTTATTTATTTTTTAAATTTTAATGGTTCTTTCTTTCTTTCTTTCGTTTTTTTTTCGCAATATTTAGATGTTGGTTTCGATTGGAATGATAACATGTTGGTTTTTCTTCATGTTGAAGATGATGAAAAAGCTGAAAAGATGGAAGATGATGAGGATGAAGCTGAGGAGATGGAAGAAGATGAAGATGATGAAAAAGCTGAGAAGATGAAAGAAGATGAGGATGAAAATGAGGATGAAGCTGAGAAGATGAAAGAAGATGAGGATGAAGCTGAGAAGATGGAAGAAGATGAAGATGAGGATGAAGCTGAGAAGATGGAAGAAGATGAGGATAAAGATGATGAAAAAGCTGAGAAGATGGAAGAAGATGAGGATGAAGTTCATGTAGAACTTGCGAAAGGTCTTAACCAAGAGGACCGATCAACCCAAAAGCAGTCTCGGGTTGATTGGATCGAAGAGCTACATCGGTCGGTGTTTTGTGGCCACTGTTAATGACTTGGGTGTTGACAGTAAGTTATTCACTCTTTCTCTACAATGCAAAGTAGTTGTTATCTTAATTGTTATTAATTGCTACAATTGGTCAATCAATTGATGTTTCTGCTTTATTTTAGCAATACTTTTATTATATTTGTTTTTTTAATTGCTACAGAAATAAAGACTTCGACTGAAAAGAATCAGGTCTAAGGCAACCCAGCAAGTCAGTCCTTTTAAATATCCTCTTCATCTGGTGAGATGATTAGTCCTAGGCACACAAGTAATATTGTGCCATTTCAGGGGTTGGCTGACCAAAGCCAGGATGGCAGTTATGCTTCACATCTTACCAATTTAAGCTCAATAGGCTCAATCTTAAATGAAGACTTGGACTTGGACTTGGACTTTGATTCTGACTTTGATCTTTATGATCCTACACAAATGATTGACTCGGATTATTACACAAATGATTGACTCGGATTATTTGTTGTCTATGTAGTTGATAACACCAATTATTTGTTGTCTATGTAGTTGTAAATGGGATTCAAATTTAATTCTTTGGCTTCCCAGATTTGTTCTCTACTGAGATTGACCTCCATTCATTTGTATTTTCTTTGAGTTTGTATAACCAACAAGTCACGTAACCATGCATTCTTTCTATTTTTATACTTTTATTTTCACTATTGTTCTTGTTTGGTTAATAATTAGTCTGATCAACATCGACATTTTTTGTGAATGATTGAACAAGATTATTTGTAAAGACTGATGAGTCTAATGTGGATGGAAAATTTAGCTTTCTAAAATTTTTGTGAATGATACCGAAGTGTCAATTACTAGTATAAATGTCCATAGATTATTCAATATGTTAATGCTTTTGAGTTATATAAGAGGAGTAGATAACTCTTTGGATCATATAGCCTCAAATTATGATTGAGAAGGGTTACATAAAAGGGACAAGAGTAAAGGGGGTAAAATTGTTCTATTTACATGTTTCAGCAAGTGCTTACAGTGGTACTTACATGTAATTGACCTATGAAGGAGCATCAACATGAATCAAACTCACGACGATTTAGTAAAAATTATCAACAAGAGTTGTTATATTTTTTGAAAAGGAGTAATTATTCTACCCAATTGATAAAAACATATATGACGTAAAAAAGTTGACAAATATATATGATACATGGACATGTATAGAGATGACACTAGTCCACTACCATATTCTGAAACAGAAATGTCTTAATAATATATATATATATATATATATATATATATATATATATATATATATATATATATATGAAAGGTGGAGAAAATTCTAGATATTTGTGCTCGCTTATAGATCTAGATTACTGAATAACTGTTGTTTTAAATCCATGATCTGTTTGGTGGAAAGAGAGAAAATTTATTTATTTTATCATAAGCATTTCTTCAAAATTATAAGGTTGTCTATTTATTTTTTTAGTCCTTTTTTTTAAATTTTAAAGGGAAAATATTTAGTTACAAAAAAAAAGGGAAAATATTTTTTATTTTAAAGGACATGGTTTTATATTATTCTAAATAAAATTATATCGTTTTAATATATATTTAATGATTTTTAATATTTTCTTTCCTCTGTATAATTAGAAGCAGAGAGACCTAAAATAAAAGTCATCTAATTTAAAATGACAAATAATTGTTTACAAAAAAAAATGACAATTAATTTTTCCAATTTAAAATGTGTAAATTTTATAAAAGGGTATGAGACACCGTGTAGGTGTGCATTTAAAACTCAGCAATACTTGTATTTTAGGAAAAAAAGGAAAAGAAGAAAGTTCACTTCAATTATGCATGTGTACGAGGTTAGCCGTGTATACTATGTAGGCTATTTGACCATTTTTGGGCTTTATCATGTGTATTTTCAGAGATGATCTTCAAGGTAAAGTGGCTGAGATTGACAGTGTAAATTATCTCGAATCCCGTACTTGATTCTTGAAAGGTAAAAATGATTGAAATTATTAGGTGTGGTGGGACTTATGCTATCCGCTAGGGGTGATAATAAGGCCAAGGGCCTATCAGGGGCCTTAGGCCCGGCCCGTTTCGGCTCGGCTCGTCTTTTTTTATTATTAAGCCCAGACTTATACTCATGCAAAAGCTTTTTTATTTAAAAGGCCTCATGCTTTCATAGCCAAGCCCGGCCTTGAAGCCTTGGAGGCTGCCCCGTACACATTAAATTTATTTATTTTTTATATTTTTACATTAATCATTTCAACATCCTTTTCTCAGTTTTCTGTCTCTGCTCTATCTCTTCTCCCCGATCTAAGTCATGTTCATCATCTATTTTTATAAGCCCTGCGGATTCCACGGCTTATAATGATGCTTATGGCGGCGTCCGTGGAAGAAAAATTAATGTAAAATGTGGAAGAAAATTTATTGGTGGGGTTCAAATCTAGTGTAAAAAATCTAGAATATTAAGAAATGTGGAAGAAAATTTAATGTAAAAAATCTAGAATGTGGAAGAAAATTAAAGAAAAGCAACGTAAAATAAAGTAAAGGTGATGTTGTTATTTTGATTTTTTAATATTAATGTTTTTTATTATAAAAGAAACCACTATTATTTTCTTACAAAAAAATACATATCAGTGCATTATTAATGGGCTGAATACGACTACAAATTGGAATGTAAGGTTTTTATTTTTAATAAATAAACAGGCCACAGGCTTGAGACAGGCTTTTATTTTTTGTAAACGAACCAGGCCACAGGCTAATATTATATTCGTAACAGGTAACAGGCTAAGGCCATTCTGACACGTTTAAATACAGGCTTGGCCCGTTAAGATCAAAGCTCGGCTCGGCTCGGCCCGTTAACACCCCTACTATCTGCCACATGATCTTTCTCATTTTTGGTGTTTATTTTTCAAACTTCCTTTTATTTTTCCATTTGGATGGTTTATATTTCTATCTAAGTTTTGAATTTCGATGATGCAGATTCTGCAAAGGACAGAGATATTTTCTGAATTCACTGTCCCCATCCTTTACTTTCACCTCAACTTCATCAAGCACTTTCATAACTCATAGCTATATGTTGAATTGCGAATTGGGTCAACCACATTCCGCTATGGTGGGATGATACAAAATAATGACAAAGGAAAGAAGCTAGACGAAAATTGCTAATGAAATCAACAGCTAAATAAAATAAAGGCAATAATGGTGAATCTCATACCATTGAAAAGAAGCCTAAAGCTATTTTGTTGGTTATTACTCTAAAGTAGCAAATGCATAATTAATGTAACGAATTTATGTTAAAGTGAGGAATAACAAAGTGGCAATAGTTTTCCTAGTTTCTCATGTTGCAGAAGAAATTATTCATCTTCTGCATACCCATTAAATATACGAGACTCATTATATTAAAGAAAAAAGATGGATGAGACATTTTTATGAGTCTGTAATAGGGGAATAGTTTCTCCGGAGAAATCAATTTCCATTTAATTATATGACAACATGGTTTATTTTATCTCATTGATTGCTTGTCTTGGAGGATTACGTAAAGATTTTTTGTTATTTCCATTATAGTTGATTATATAGCGTAGAAGTTGGGAGCGGTAGATGGATCGGGGATGGAAATTTCAGATAAGGTTTTGGTGATGCCTGTTTGCTACTGTCACAATTTTAATTAATGACAAATGATTGACTTATATGAAATTTTGGCTCGTGGACAGGCCCTATCTCGTGGGATTATATAAGTTTTTGGCTCATGCAAGCTTTTTTATTTGTAGGATTTTTTGCCTTAACTCGTGCGAGCTAGGGCCTAACAGGAAGAGATAGCCTGTTTTGATGACTCTACTTTATATGTAAATTTAGGGGTGACAATATGGGTTGAGCACGACGGCAGTGGCGGAGCCAGCATGACATGTTAGCAAGTGCCAAAAAATTCAGCTAGTGCCCAAATAGCTACGGTTCTTTGGCTACGACCAAAACGTGGCTAATTTTCAAAAAATTTGAACAAAATTTGCTACTTTTCAAATGTAGCTAAATGAACGTGGCTAAATAAGCCAGTGCCAAGGCAACTGTAGGCCACAACGTGGCTCCGCCACTGCCCGGCGGGTCAACCCGCCAAAACGGGACTAGTTGGGTTGAGATTTTCAACCCACCAACCCACTTCAACCCGCCCCGCCTAGAAGTGGGTCAAAACGGGTTGACCCGTCGGGTTATTTATATATATATTTTACAATTAAGTAGTATTTCATTTGTCATTAAATTTTTGTGATCTCCAATTTTTTTTTTTACATTAGTACTTCTTAGAAAAAATAAAGAATAACAATTTTATTTATGATAAATGTTATCTTTATATGGAGACGAATGAGTTCCTAAAGAATATTTTGACAAATATTAGTATACATTTAACATTGAGATTGAGAAAAATTAAAAGAAGTGTGAAATAAAATAAAATAAAATTAGAAAAATTAATAAAATATAATTTATTTTTAAATTTTAATTATTTATTTTTTTAATTGACGGGTTGGTGGGTTGACCCGCCAACCCACCATAAAACGGGGTGAGTTCATTTTTCCCACCCATATTTAATGGCGAGTTAACCCGCCCTGTCCCGTTTTTGGCGGGTTGGTGGCGGGGCGGGGCGGGCCAACCAACGTTAAAAGCATGTTTATAGTACTCACATTTAATCAACAACGAAAGACCATTGTTAAAAGTAGGGGGTGTAAATAGGCTGGATAGAGATAAGCTTTAGCTTAAATAGGTCAGACACATGTAAAATACTTTAGGCATGGCCAGATTCGTTAGCTTGTGCACGCCCAAATTATAAATTTAGCATGACGTATATTTAAAAAACAAAAGTCTTGACATAGACTTGTTAGCCTGTTTAAGCCTACAAGACGTTCAATAATTAAAGAAAATAATTAAAATAATATAATTTTATTATTCAAAACCATTAAAATAATAATTTATTTATTTAATTTAAAATAAATAATATAAAATAGGTCGGCCTATAAGTTTATAGGCCCTCTATGTAAAAGAAAGTCTATGAGATACTTTCTAAATAATTTTTTTAAGATCCGAAACTGTTCTATAATTTAATTCTTTCATTGAGTAGTTAATAAAAATAATTTATTCCCCCCTCCTCTCCTTCTACGGTAGTATAGTATAGGATATAAAATCAGATATATTAATTAGCATTTTAATTAACATTTATTTATTTAGAATTAAGAAATCCCTCCCTCCTCGATGTATGTAAGTGACAAAACAAAGATGGATTGGATATTTGGATTGGATTAGGCCCAAAACAAAACAAAACAAAGATGATGCTGCTGAAAATAACACCTGACCCAAGTCCATTCATTGCATTGCTTTTACTCAGTGTAGTGTAGTGTCTGATTGTGAAGTCAAGTGTGGCCCTCTCCAATGCAAATCAATGTAATGTGCTTTGGACACTTGACCACGCGCGCGCTTTTTAGCAGGTAATCTATAATAATTTGATTTCAGCGCAAATATTATAATTTAAAGTTTTATTATAATTAATTAAAGATGGATTGGATTGGGCCAAAACAAAACTGATCGAAATAACCAACCATTGCTCTTAGTCTCTCTCACCTCTCAATGCATAATCCGAAACATGCAGATGCAGTCTCATCTCAGATCACAAATTTACAATTTACAATTTTCAAAGATTTTTCATCTAAAATTGGGCGGGATTTAATTTAATAACACTCACTCATTCCTCTCTTTCTTCTCTCTCTCTCTCTCTCTCTCTCTCTCTCTCTCTCTCTCTTCTCCACCAAAGAAAAACCCTAAGCCTAGCCCCCTTATCTTCTCTTCAATCAAGCTCAACTCAACTCACAATAACAATACTGTTGAAGATCTTGTTCAACAAGATAAGCTACCAACTACAAGCAGCTCCTCAACTCACAGGAAAGGAACTTTCTTTCGCATCTGCTTTTATTTCATTTCATTTCATTTCGTTGGTTCTACCATTTATTTTAAGTGTGTTATTGCATTTTTTTCTTTTTTCTTTTTGTTTCAGCGACCATAAAACATGTATTTTTATTTGTATTTGTAGCTCAGCTTAAAAAAGACACTGAACAGAGGCATTTCTCCTCTTGATGGCACCCGACTCTGAGCCTCTTGAGTTGAGATTCTTCTCAAAAATCTTCCTTTACTTGCTGCTGAGGATAAGGTAACTTCCGATACCATACCATACCATACCTTTATTTTTTCTTAAATCCTCATTATTAATACTGTACGTCATGTATTTGTTTGTGCTCTATAGTCTATGGTTTATTCATTGTATCTGTATTGTTACTTTTGTTTGTAGTGATAAGTTTTTTATAACTGAATGAATCTTAGAAGCTCAGTATCAGTTCACTCAGTATTATTACTTTGCCTCTGCTTTTAAAAAGTATATAAGAGGAGCTTAATAGTTGTTTAAGTTTAGTGTGTGATTAATTTAAAGAGAAGAAAATAAATAAAAATATGGATTTGAAAAATTTCTTAATAAGATTGAAGTTTAATTGCGCTGTTTGTGTTACTTTATTTAGGGAATAGGAGAGATGCTAGACTACTGTTCTGTTGATCGAAGATCAGAGTCAGATCCTCAGAGCACCTAATGTTGTGATTTGACAAGAGAGCTTTATTGGTTATTAATTGCGCACTTCTTCTTTTTTTTGCTTCCTTGCTTCTCTCCTGAGCTCCTACCTTTCTCTCTCTCTCTCTACGTGTCTCTCTCTTTCACTTTCTCAAAATCTTGGCTTCTTAGGGAATTTTGAAGCTTTTTTTGTTTCCAAAAAATGATAGTGTTATTATATTAAAACTATCTAGCTGTGCTGTGTAGCACTGTATCATTCATTCACCTATTCTGTAGTCTATAATCCTTGTATCTTTCCCCCCAAAGAGAGTCCTTGCTACTGATATCGATGTATTCTCTTGTTTACTCGTACATATATGTTTTCATTGTTTAATTTTAATTTTCACTGGCATCTAGCTTAAACGTAAAAAATGTAATTTAATTGGGCGGGATTTAATTTAATTACACTCACTCATTCCTCTCTTTCTTCTCTCTCTCTCTCTTCTCCACCAAAGAAAACCCCTAAGCCCCCTCTTCTCTTCTCTTCTCACCCTTCAATCAAATCACAAAAATGGTTGGTTACCTTTTCTTTTCGTTATCTTCTCTTCCTTCTAAACAAACGATTCATTGAATCTGACTTGAATGAATGTTCTTCTTCAAGTTTTCTTTCTTTCTTTCAATCAAATCACAAAAATGGTGGTTACCTTTGGCCGATGCTTAGCTCAACTCACAATAACAATACTGTTGAAGATCTAGTTCAACAAGATAACCTACCAACTACAAGCAGCAGCTCAACTCACAGGAAAGGAACTTTCTTTCGCCTCTGCTTTCATTTCATTTCATTGGTTCTTCCATTTATTTTAAGTGTGTTATTGCGTTTTTTTTTTTTTTTTTTTTTGTTTCAGCGACCATAAAACATGTATTTCTTTTTGTATTTGTAGCTCAGCTCAAAAAAGACAATGAACAGAGGCATTTCTGAGCTAGTCCTCTTGATGGCCCCCGACACTGAGCCTCTTGAGTTGAGATTCTTCTCAATAATCTTCCTTTACTTGCTGCTGAATGCTGAGGATAAGGTAACTTCCCCTCCATACCATGCCATACCTTTATTTTTTCTTAAATCCTCATTATTAATACTGTACGTGTCATGTATGTATATTTGTTTGTGCTCTATGATGGTTCATTCATTGTATCTGTCTGTATTATTACTTTTGTTTGTAGTGTTAAGTTTCTTATATATAACTGAATGAATCTTAGAAGCTCTGTTTCGGTTCACTCAGTATTATTACTTTTTGCCTCTGCTTTTAAAAACATGCATGTATATAAGAGGAGGTTAATTAATAGTTGTTTAAGTTTAGTGTGTGATTAATTTAAAGAGAAGAAAATAAATAAATAAATGAATTTGAAAAATTTCTTAATAAGATTGAAGTTTAATTGCGCTGTTTGTGTTACTTTATTTGGGGAATAGGAGAGATGCTAGACTACTGTTCTGTTGATCAGAGATCAGAGTCAGAGTCAGATCCTCAGAGCACCTAATTTGTGGTTTGACAAGAGAGCTTTATTTGGTTCCTTGCATCTCTCCTGAGCTTTTCCACTTCCTACCTTTCTATACGTGTCTCTCTCTTTCACCTTTCTCAAAAACTTGGCTTCTAATGGAATTTTGAATCTTTTTTCTTTCCAAAAATGATAGTGTGATATTATCAAATTATTAATAAAGATTGAAGATGAAGAATATTATTATTATTTTTTAAATTCTAAACATATTAAATAGTATATCATTTTTTTTTAATTTTAAACAATTGTAGTTAAAATCCTTGCTGCTATGACTCCATTGATTATTATATTAAAACTATCTAGCTGTGCTGTGTAGCCCTGTATCATTCATTCACCTATTCTGTAGTTTATAATCTCCGGTGTCATGCATAGTCTTTCGCTTTTTCCCTACAGAGAGAGTCCCTTGCTCCTGATATCGATGTATTCTCTTGTTTATAAGGATGGTAGTATGAGATTAAACTTTATTTGGGGAATAGGAGAGAGATACTACTGTTCTGTTGATCAGAGATCAGAGCCATTAATTGATTTTGTCAGTCCTCATTTCACCTAATGTGAAAGTTGTGATTTGACAAGAGAGCTTGCTTTTATTTTTTTGCGTCCACTCTTCTCTCTTGAGCTTTTCCGCTTCCTAACTTTCTATCTCTACGTGTCTCTCTCTTTCACCTTTCTCAAAAACTTATTGTTGTAATCTGTCCATTCTCTCTAACTTTACATTATCTTTGGACTCTCATTTCACTTCCATAGATCCATTGTCTTCAGTTCACCGAAACCGCCACCACCTACCCCATTATATTACAGATCAGAACCACTCTCTTCTTTGCATGTGCACCCAACAAACAGCTAGTGTTTTTTTACATGATAATGATGAGGCGTTTCAAAATAGTGTTTATGTTATTGTTTTCTCAAAACATTTCCAGAGAAAATAGTAAACACTATTTTCTCTGGAAATGTTTTAATGAGGTAATAATGGAGCGGAGCAGAACCAAATATACCAAGGTCCTGCCAGTGTTCTGTGGTGTAGATCCCTCAGAAGTATTTCATCAAACAACTGAAGTAGTCACCTCTCTGGTAAGTAAGTACCTCTTCTTCTTTCTGTATTATGTTAAGATTGTGGGGACACAACCAATAGAACTCTAAGATTGTCTTCTCTCAATCTTCTTTGCATTTCTGTTTTTTTGGGGGGGGGGGGGGGGGGGGGAGGGGTAAATAATGTTCATTGCATTTTAATCCTCGTTTAAGCGTCTGTTGAATTTTTTTCTAAATGGTGGTATCAATAACCAAAGTTTCTTTAAAGTCATCTAGATTAAGGTCTTTGCAAATGCTTCTTCTCAAGCTTTCTTCTGTTACTCTTGTTTAAAAGATGTTAGCATTTAGTAAAGCCAATTTTTTAATAAATATTATTATGATTATATTTATTTTAGTGTGAATCGCAGGTTTTTTTTATTAAATTAATCAAAGTAATTAGTCAAACTATATTGAATTATATATATATATATATATATATATATATATATATATATATATATTGTGATGAATTTTTTCTCAACCCAATCATGTCTCATATTTTTAATAATTAAAATGAATTTTATTTCCTTAAAATTAGAATATATATTTCTCAGCTATCCATCCACACATATATTTTTTAATATGTATATACATTAGCTAATATAAATTAGTAAAAATAATAAATTTTAAGAGTAGCTAAATTAGAACTTCAGAGGGACGGAAATAACTTACGAGTTAAGAGTTAAGAGAATACAACGGTCATCATAGTTTTGCCGCCAAAAAATATAAATTAAAAATTTTCTTTCTCTCTTTTCGCTCTTCTTAAGGTTTTCTTAGGGTTTCTTTCTCTGTTTTCTTAAGGTTTTCTTAGGGTTTCTTTCTCTGTTTTCACTCCTTCTTAAAGTTTTCTTGGTTTCTTTGGGTTTCCTAGTTTCTTTCTCTTGTTCTTGCTTGTTTCTTTCTCTTGTTCTTGGATTGTTTTATCAAGACAATGGAATTGGTGAATATGGGAGATGGGATGCAAGTAGATGATGACCCAACCAGCCTGTATTGTTTGGCAACACTCCTACAAAGGTGTCAATACCTAGGTATGTTACTTCTGCCCTTTCTTTTCTTCTCTTTTCTTTTCTTTTTTTCTTGAAAATGTTTGATTATGTGCTGATATTTCATGCTTGAAAAGATTGAGTATGTGGGTTTCTTGCTGATATTTCTTGCTGATATTCGACTGTGTTCTTTTTTCTTTTCTTGAAAATACAGTATGCTTCTTTTTTTTCCTTGAAAATAGAAGATTGAGGGTGTGGCTTGTCAACAGTTGCTTGTCAATACCATATGAAATATATGTTTCTTTCTTTCTTTTTCTTTATTATTCTGGCAATATTGAGGGTGTGGCTTTTCCATTATGTTCTTGCTTTTCTTTTCTTTTGATTTTGTTTTTCTTTTCTTTTTTCTTTTCTTGAAAATACAGTATGTTTCTTTTTTTTTCTTGAAAATAGAAGATTGAGGGTGTGGCTTGTCAACAGTTGCTTGTCAATACCATATGAAATATATGTTTCTTTCTTTCTTTTTCTTTATTATTCTGGCAATATTGAGGGTGTGGCTTTTCCATTATGTTCTTGCTTTTCTTTTCTTTTGATTTCGTTTCTTTTTTTTTCTTGAAAACTGTGGATGTTCGATTGTATGCTTTTGTTTCTGTCTGCCCAGACATCATATTACTGGACTATTAACTGGTTTTTTTGTTTTTTAATTTTGTAAATTTGATTTTGTCTAGTTGAGTTTGTTAATTTTTTCAGTTGGTGTTTTATTTAACAAAACTAACATTGGATATATTTAGATATGTTGAAGATGATGAAAAAGCTGAGAAGATGGAAGAGCATGAAGATGAGGATGAAGCTGAGATGATGGAAGAAGATGAGGATGAATATGGGAGATGGGATGCAATGGGAGATGGGATGCAAGTAGAAGAGGATGAAGCTGAGAAGATGGAAGAGGATGAAGATGAGGATGAAGCTGAGATGATGGAAGAAGATGAGGATGAATATGGGAGATGGGATGCAATGGGAGATGAGATGCAGGTAGATGAGGATGAAGATGAGAAGATGGAAGAGGATGAAGATGAGGATGAAGCTGAGATGATGGAAGAAGATGAGGATGAATATGGGAGATGGGATGCAATGGGAGATGATGACCGAACCAGCCTGCATTGTTTGGCAACACTCCTACAAAGGTGTCAATACCTAGGTATGGTACTTCTGCCCTTTCTTTTCTTTTCTTTTCTTTTTTTCTTGAAAATGTTTGATTATATGCTGATATTTCTTGCTTGAAAAGATTGAGTATGTGGGTTTCTTGCTGATATTCGACCGTGTTCTTTCCTTTCCTTTTTTTTTCTTGAAAATAGAGATTGAGGGTGTGGCTTGTCTTTTGTCAATACCATATGAAATATATGTTTCTTTCTTTCTTTTTCTTTATTATTCTGGCAATATTGAGGGTGTGGCTTTTCCATTATGTTCTTGCTTTTCTTTTCTTTCGATTTTGTTTCTTTTTTTTTCTTGAAAATACAGTGGATGTTCGATTGTGTGCATTTGTTTTTTGTCTGCCCAGACATCTTATTACTGGACTATTAACTGGTTTTTTTGTTTTTTGATTTTGTCTAGTTGAGTTTGTTAGTTTTTTCAGTTGGTGTTTTATTTAACAAAACTAACATTGGATATATTTAGATATGTGGGTTTTCCATTTTATTTATTTCTTAAATATTAATGGTTCTTTCTTTCTTTCTTTCGTTTTTTTTTCGCAATATTTAGATGCTGGTTTCGATTGGAATGATAACATGTTGGTTTTTCATCATGTTGAAGATGATGAAAAAGCTGAAAAGATGGAAGATGATGAGGATGAAGCTGAGGAGATGGAAGAAGATGAAGATGATGAAAAAGCTGAGAAGATGAAAGAAGATGAGGATGAAAATGAGGATGAAGCTGAGAAGATGAAAGAAGATGAGGATGAAAATGAGGATGAAGCTGAGAAGATGGAAGAAGATGAGGATAAAGATGATGAAAAAGCTGAGAAGATGGAAGAAGATGAGGATGAAGTTCATGTAGAACTTGAGAAAGGTCTTAACCAAGAGGACCGATCAACCCAAAAGCAGTATATGGTTGTTTGGACCGAAGAGCTACATCGGTCGGTGTTTTGTGGCCGCTGTTAATGACTTGGGTGTTGACAGTAAGTTATTCACTCTTTCTCTACAATGCAAATTAGTTGTTATCTTAATTGTTATTAATTGCTACAATTGGTCAATCAATTGATGTTTCTGCTTTATTTTAGCAATACTTTTATTATATTTTTGTGTAGAAATAGCAATCAAATCCTAATAATATTACAATGTGAAAACTAGTTCCATCACCTCTCTTTGCAAACTTTATTTCCACAAGTGTCTTCACATCCACTGCCTAGAATCCAACCATAATTCTTCGAACATCTGTCTCAGCCCCACTTGGATATATAATTTCTGTCATAATATTGTAATCTGCACCAAAATAAAAAATGGCTTCTCCGTTGTTAATACCAGTGTGCATTTCCAAATAACAAACAAATCCACTGCCCATGTATTCCACTATTTCAGTAATCCTTTCCTTGGAGTAAGCTACTATACTTATTTGGCATCTCTCGAAAACTGAACAAATCAAAATTCAAATTTTCCTTAATTCGATCATGATTAATTTGGTCTCATGAGAGCTGGAAGCTGCCCAATTGGTCCCAACTGTGTCTTCCATTCGCTGCCAAAAATGGAACAATGATGCCTTTTTCCATTCCTGTGAAAACTCTGGGTTTTTTTTTTGTATTGCAAAAGTATATGTTTGCTGTATTTTTCCAATTGCTGTATTTTTTTGTTCAACATTATTTTGAATGCTTTCTCAAATACTCTTCCTAATCTGTAGTGCACTGGAGTAGATGTCATGGCATTATTGTTAATGAAGTCTGACACATTTGTATGTTCTTTTGATTGCAGAGGCTGTACCTAGAAAAATTCTTCAATTGATAAAGGCTGAGAAGCATCTTACTAGGGCGCATGTGGCCAGCCATCTGCAGGTATTTTTTTCTTTTCCTTTCTGCTTTAATTTCATAAAACCATAGTTTTTCATTTATAGAACTTTATTTGTTTTTTTAATTGCTGCAGAAATAAAGACTTCGACTGAAAAGAATCAGGTCTAAGGCAACCCAGCAAGTCAGTCCTTTTAAATATCCTCTTCATCTGGTGAGATGATTAGTCCTAGGCAAACAAGTAATATTGTGCCATTTCAGGGGTTGGCTGACCAAAGCCAGGATGGCAGTTATGCTTCACATCTTACCAATTTAAGCTCAATAGGCTCAATCTTAAATGAAGACTTGGACTTGGACTTTGATTCTGACTTTGATCTTTATGATCCTACACAAATGATTGACTCGGATTATTACACAAATGATTGACTCGGATTATTTGTTGTCTATGTAGTTGATAACACCAATTATTTGTTGTCTATGTAGTTGTAAATGGGATTCAAATTTAATTCTTTGGCTTCCCAGATTTGTTCTCTACTGAGATTGACCTCCATTCATTTGTATTTTCTTTGAGTTTGTATAACCAACAAGTCACGTAACCATGCATTCTTTCTATTTTTATACTTTTATTTTCACTATTGTTCTTGTTTGGTTAATAATTAGTCTGATCAACATCGACATTTTTTGTGAATGATTGAACAAGATTATTTGTAAAGACTGATGAGTCTAATGTGGATGGAAAATTTAGCTTTCTAAAATTTTTGTGAATGATACCGAAGTGTCAATTACTAGTATAAATGTCCATAGATTATTCAATATGTTAATGTTTTTGAGTTATATAAGAGGAGTAGATAACTCTTTGGATCATATAGCCTCAAATTATGATTGAGCAGGGTTACATATTAGGTAAATGGGGTAAAATTGTTCTATTTACATGTTTCAGCAAGTGCTTACAGTGGTACTTACATGTAATTGACCTATGAAGGAGCATCAACATGAATAAAACTCACGACGATTTAGTAAAAATTATCAACAAGAGTTGTTATATTTTTTGAAAAGGAGTAATTATTCTACCTAATTGATAAAAACATATATGACGTAAGAAGATGACAAATATATATGATACATGGACTTGTATAGAGATGACACTAGTCCACTACCATATTCTGAAACAGAAATGTCTTAATAATGTATATATATATATATATATATATATATGTGTGTGTGTGTGTGTGAAAGGTGGAGAAAATTCTAGATATTTGTGCTCGCTTATAGATCTAGATTACTGAGTAACTTTTGTTTTAAATCCATGATCTGTTTGGTGGAAAGAGAGAAAATTTATTTATTTTATCATAAGTATTTCTTCAAAATTATAAGGTTGTCTATTTATTTTTTTAGTCCTCTTTTTTAAATTTTAAAGGGAAAATATTTAGTTACAAAAAAAAAGGGAAAATATTTTTTATTTTAAAGGACATGATTTTATATTATTCTAAATAAAATTATATCGTTTTAATATATATTTAATGATTTTTAATATTTTCTTTCCTCTGTATAATTAGAAGCAGAGAGACCTAAAATAAAAGTCATCTAATTTAAAATGACAATTAATTGTTTACAAAAAAAAATGACAATTAATTTTTCCAATTTAAAATGTGTAAATTTTATAAAAGGGTATGAGACACCGTGTAGGTGTGCATTTAAAACTCAGCAATAATTGTATTTTAGGAAAAAAAGGAAAAGAAGAAAGTTCACTTCAATTATGCATGTGTACGAGGTTAGCTGTGTATACTATGTAGGCTATTTGACCATTTTTGGGCTTTATCATGTGTATTTTCAGAGATGATCTTCAAGGTAAAGTGGCTGAGATTGACAGTGTAAATTATCTCGAATCCAGTACTTGATTCTTGAAAGGTAAAAATGATTGAAATTATTAGGTGTG